>NC_089583.1:30221559-30521559 GCF_019320115.1 Miscanthus floridulus | reverse complement strand
GGACAACCACCAGCACAGTTTCCTTCTCCTATAGAGCAGGTGTCCTAGTGGTTTGCCTCGCTAGTGCTAGCCCCACAGTTGACACCTCTTCAGACGAGCTTCACACTGGCTTAGACTTCCTCGATGCTTGTGCCAGATACTATAGTTTCCAAGAGCCTTGGTGCTACCTTCAGTGAGTTGACAAGGTAGCCTACTCTGCCATATCTACATGTCCTAGGTCCTTCCATAGTTGCACCTATTATCGGGACTACAGAGACACTCCCTTCTATTGCATCATCAGAGCCACCTGCTATAGTCATACCTATAGAGTCTCAGGCCACACCAGTCCCTGATCCGACCCAGATCGCTTCAACATCACTTCCAGCTATAGAGGGTCAGGCAGCTTAGAGCTTAGGATCAGATGATGATGGGACTTAGTTCTAGCTCGCTCCTCGTACCTCAGTGCCTGACTCGTCCGCTGCAGCCCCGCTGATCGACCCTTAGGTTTTGGTGTTTGACGCCAAAGGGGGAGAGGGATCGAGTATGTTAGACTTAGGGGAGTGACTTATCTAGGGGGAGTTTAGCTTTTCTATTATATTTGGTTTTTATGTGTGATACAATATTATGCATTCTTGTGTTTACATTCATGCATCGAACTATATTTTATGTGATTGTGATATCTACGTGATCATGATATGTGACATGTGTGCTCTCTACTTTGAATTATTTATATGTCATATGACTTGTGTTATGCTCATTTGCTTTGCTTCCGTGTTTTACTCCGATGAAAATGAGCTTTATTACTTGTACTCATGCTTATTTCATATCTTTGGAGTACATTATGTTGGCTTGGGTCATATAAGCTTGTCAAACTCTTTTGTTCTTATTGTCAAAAGCTTATATGAACCAAGTATTTTAAAAACCTCATGTCTTTCACATACTCGTGGTTGTATTGTCATCAATCACCAAAAAGGGGGAGATTGAAAGCATCTAGGCCCCTAGTTGGGTTTCGGTGATTAATGACAATACGTAATTACTATGACTAACGTATGTTTTGTAGAGGCAATTAAGTTAGGTCATGGTAATGGACATTGATTGGGCAATCATGGTTGTCATGCCCCTACGATGGAAATCATTTCAGTTTTCAAAGGATGGACGACAAGGTTAAGGATGAACTAGTTCTAAGTGTCATTTGGAGTTGAAGAGACACTTAGAGTAGTTTAGGACTTTGTTTTTCCTTTGGCCATACTATTAAGGGGGGTATGGACGGGTAGCTTGACCTAGGTGAGTCTAGTGAGTTAGGTGTGGTGCACTCTTGTGAAATCTAGCACTAGGTAGCTCCTAAAAACCCTAGGATCAATTGGAGCAAACTTCATTCACATTTGGTTGAGAGTTGAAAGTGAATGGAGGGTCAAATGCTAACCGAATGCTGGTTTCGGTGTGACCAAACGCTGGCACAGAGTCCGATCAGTTCATTTGATCAAGGTGAAATCGTGTGGCACGACTAGACGCTGGGGCCCAGCATCCGATTGACTCTAGTAAGGTTCCAAAGAAGGAAAATCATGACTGGACATGTCCGGTCAGTGCTGACTAGACATTGTCTAGCGTCTGGTCATAACTTAAACACTAGATTTCGGGGAGAACTGACTGGAGCGTCCGGTCACCCCGCAGAGGCACATAACGGTTCGTTTTGAACACGGGTGTATAAATACTTCCTCCATTCGTGTGAGGGGGAACTTTTGCTCATTCCAACAGCTAAGAAACACCCTTGAGAGTGCCAAGAAGAGTAAGGTCTTAGTGAGGTGATTGAGATTTGAGAATCCACGAGAGAGACCTCATTAGTGAAAGCAAGAGTAGCAAAGTGTGCATCTACCCTTCTCATTAGGCTTGTCGTGGTCAAGTGAGAGTTCATGCTTGTTACTCTTGGTGATCGCCATCACCTAGATGGCTTGGTGGTGATTGGGAGCTTGGTGATCATCCGGCAGAGCTTGTGGATGACCCAACTCAAGTTGTGAGTAGTTGTGGGTGATTCACCGCAACAGAGTGTCAAAGAATCAACCTGTAGCGAGCACTTGATCCTTGCGTGGATCAAGGGGGAGCTACACCCTTGCGCGGGTGCTCCAACGATGACTAGTGGGGAGTGGTGACTCTCCGATACCTCGGCAAAACATCACCGCATTCCTCCTTCTCTCTTTACTTTGAGCAATTCAATTCCTGTCTTTACATTCATAGAATTTCCATGCTGGAGTAGGATTAGAACTTAGGTTGCAAGTCTTTTTGTGCGGTAGAACATTAGAAACACTTTCTAGGCACAAGGGGTGAAGTTGGGCTAACCGTAGGGCTTAATTATTGCAAAGAAATTTAGAATTAGCCCAATTCACCCCCCCTCTTGGGCATCTTAATCCTTTCAGCAAGTATGCCCTAGCTTTCTCCCTACCTATGAACTCCACATAAAGCCTTAGTGGTAGGAAGAGAAAAGACACAACATCATTTTTATGCCTTGGTGAGGATCCACAAATACCACATATATTGAGAGACTTGAGAGTGTTATATAATGGAATCTCTGAGTTTTATTTTGAAAACTTATAAAAACTCCAAAACAATGGTCAAAGAAAGAACTTGAGACATAGTTCTTGATTTGATCGTTCTATCTTTCAATTGCTCAAGACCCAAGAGAAGGCTAAGAAGCCCCATGGTTGAAGGTAATATGGGTAAGTTTGAAAGTTAGATCAGTTTCTTCTATTCTGGAGGAGAATTTTTTTATTGAACGCATGTGTACTTTTGAGGTGTGAAAGCATTGTAGCAACTCCTGATCCATTGCTAAGTTTAGGTTTGCCTAGGGACTAGCAAAGGTTAAGCTTGGGGGAGCTTGTTGACAGTCATTAACATCAATTATAAACCATCACTATAACCTACATATATACACAATTTAATCACCAAACATAGGTCTAGGGGTTTAAACTAATAAATTCCATGAGTTTTTGTGAATTTGTGTTTTCCGTAGGGTTTATTCAGAAAATCATCAAGGTGGACCAATCCGTCAAAAGTAAATCATGTTTATCTACGATGAAACTGACTTGGGAAGACTCTAGAAGACTTCAAAGAACAAATCACAGAAGAAGAGCATAAGAGTATGACATGTGGGGCTGACCAACCCCACTTGCAGGCAAGCCGGCCCAGGGGGCCACCAGTCAGCCCCTGCTTCGTATGTCGATTCTACACCGCCTTGAAGATCACATCTACGCCGTTGTTTTAAGTCAGTTTGATCTGAGGGTCCAAAATTGATGTCTCTCCCTATATATAGCAGCCCCTACCCCCTCCCTAAAGCCATCATGAAACCCTAATTCATATCCTCCTCATCAGGATCAGAGCCAGCTATCAAGAGAAGATTGGTCCTCTATATGATCTAGTCTTGTAAATCTCTACTATAATGGACCAATCAAAATTACACTAGCCCCCCCCACAAAAAATGACCCCCGTTGAGAGCCTACAACCATTGTGCACCCACAAAAATACACACAGGAATTCATCTCCATTAAAATCAAGGGCTAATAAAACACCTAACCCAAATCTGATGGCCACGATTGGATGTGGGACCACAGGCTTCTCACCCCACCTTCTCACCCTTGCACCTTCGTGCCCTCCTCACACGCCACGACTATGATTCAATGCTCGAAGCCAACTACGATTCAATGCTCCAAGCCAATCACACGGCCTACTCACGGAGGATCTCCCGGCCCGCGGCACGCTGGCGAACACGAAGATCGCCGACGCATGGTGCGCCACCATCGATGCCTAGGTTGAGTGTGTCATGGTTGCATGTTGTGCCTCCACGGTGGTGGAGCTGGAGGGAGCACAACGGGTGTTCGAAAGGCACCCTTACGCTCGCAATTTCATCCAGATCTGACCCAGGAGACCTCTGGTGCGAGTCCCAGCTGTGGAATTTCGCACGGTGGGTGATCTCTACCGATGTGGTTGGGGTGGTTGTGTGAGGTCAATTTTTGCTTGTGGTTTTTGCACGGTTTTGCGGGGGTGAGGATTTTGCTGGTTTTGTGTTGTATCTACGATGAGGGAGGAAGGTAGACCGGGTTCACTGGAGCCCTCAGTGTTTTAGCTAAGTCAAGCGTGGCTATGGCGGCAGATCCGGGTGCGGTGTTGCAGGTAGAGGCCTGTGTGGTGGCGGCGGCGAGGTACGTGCGTCGTTTCTGCCGTTATCATGAGGAAAGAGGCGAATGGCACTTGTCAGGAAGGCGATTACTTAGAAATCAAGGTGAGTTATCATGCACACACTTGAATGCACTTGCAAAATTAGAGTTCATTCACATTGGTACAGTAGCCAATCAATTTGATTTGCACTTTTGAGTTGAATTGCAAACTTGCAATAGCTAATTTAGGCGTGTGGGTATGAGCATACGCCTAATGAAGGAGTTCATTTGTGCCCAGGTGAAGGTTTGCAATGGGAAGCTTCTGCAAGTTGTGGCTTCAGTAAAGCGTTTCTACATGGCAGGGAAGCCACACAATGTTAGCCACTCCCTGGTGGACCTGCTGCAACAACTCAGCAATGCGCTTGCTAATGTTAGTAACCTTAAATCTTAAATCTTCATTATCTTCTGTGCTTACCTCTCTTTACTTCATGTTTTTATCTGTCCTGGCACAAATTATTATATGACTGGTACAAGAATAGCTTATGAAACAAAAAAAAAGAAATGATAGGAAAAAATGAGGGAAACAATTGAGTTACAACTTGCAGTTTGGGAATTTTGCCATATGGATTCCGTGCAAAAACCTACAGTCTGGTAAATTATATGACTAGCTGTTATCATGCATTTATTTATGAAAGGTTTTGTGGGTCACAACAAGGTTATAATAGTGAATATGCTTTGCCATTGTTTTTTATTTTATTGTACTAAATATTAAATTGAATGATGTAGTTCGAGAACTCTTGGTGAGAATATCCTTTTCTGCATCTGTAGTTTGGGAATTTTGCGGTATGGATTCCGTGCAAACACATGGCTAATTCCCCCAATATATGTTGACTCAGCCACAAAGTGCATAGCACTGCCTGTCGAGGATGAGGATTGGGGTGGAAATGGGTGTGGAGGTGGAGGTGGAGGTAGAGTACATGCCGGAGAAGGCCAATAAGAAGAAGGATGGAGGTCTATCCAATAAGAAGCTAGAATGCAGGATGAAGATTGCAGACCTCAAACAGATATGCATCAAACCTGACGTTGTAGAGGTGCACTCTCCATTCCAATCAAGTGACCCCGTTGTTAGCAATTTCATTTTTGCTCATAAAGACCCACTACATATAGATCATCTATCTTTGTCATGGCGAAACATCAACCTGCACTTTCCAATTTCTTGATCTTGAAAAGATTTGCTTATGCTTTCATAGCATCTGCAGCAGATGGTGACAGTACCCAAATCACCTTGACTTTGAAAAAAGTGAGGGACAAATGCAAACTATCCTGCTGCCCCCACCGTGATTATAGAAATGGTAAGCTATCCTATACTGTCGGTAATCATTTTACCTTAGAAATGTTACTACTAAAACCTGGCTATTGTTTGTTCCAATAAATGAATTGGTAAGATAGGGTCTTCAAGTAAATGAATTGTTAAGAAAGTTCAAGTTCCACTTCAGATTTTTTTGTTTGTTTGTAGAAAGTTGAAGATCCACTTCAAAAAGGCAATAGAGAGGGCTAGATATAATAGAAGAATAAAATTTGCAATTGATGTTGTTGCTACTGATTTTTGCGTAGGTAAGTAGAAAAGCAGTGCATTTCCTATGCATGGACTATGTAAATGTTCAAAAATTAACTCTCTAAATATGTAGCAGTGACTTCTCAACTTCCTTAAAAAATCTAACAGTTCTAAAAATCTTGATAGCAACTCAGGTTCAACACTTCAGTGGTCATTATTTTTTAAACAAGTCATGGTCATGATCTTGCTTTGCTAATGTGTGATTGCGATTTGGTTAAATAAAACTAGATATATACTCAAGTTCTGAAGCCAAATTATATACTCTATTGACTGTAGTTTGTTCTTGTTTGGCTATGTGTGCAGGAGATGCAGGCTTTGCAGAGAGGTTGCAAGGTGACGTCAAAAGAAAATGACAAGCTGCAAGTAGCATCTATGGTCGGTTTTCCTTTTCAAATGTATGCATTAGAGGACTTGGTTGTAGATCTGAATTTTCTTAGCTGATTGTCATTTGAGTATTCATAGGAACTGATTTTTATCAATGGAGAATAGTCATAGGCCACAACATGTTCTATGTTCCTCTAGACTAGCTTATAGTTTTGATTTAACAGTCCTTTTAGAAGCATGTGTTATCTAGAAATGTCAGGAAACTATGGATAAGAAGCTAAAGATCGCATCAATTGCAACCTTATGTAGGTAAAGGGCAACCAAGATCTTTGATTCAGAAATAGAATATGGGAAAGTTCAACTAAAATTGGAGCAACTAATTTCTACATGTAGAAGGGAACAAGAAAGGCTATGGCCAGAAGAGGAAAGCAAAGCCATAGTACAATGATGTGAGTGTGGGCTTCATACATTGTTCTCTGTCTTTTGTAGTTTGCTATATGTGTTGCTGTAGTTTTGGATCATCAGGTTTTATCATAGCTACCCTACTAAATTACTACATGTTGTCTGCATTTCTTGATTCCACTGATAGTAAGCATTTGATGCTGCTCGATTTCACATATTTATGTGTAAATGATTGGCTTGCTAAAATGATGGCAGAATAAATAGTTTACATTGTACTTTACATTAGCTGATTTAAATGTTTGAGAACATTTGTGATATGCCAACCTCTTGGAATAATTTAGGGAGGTAAATCAAAGAAGAGACCAAGGATGTGCCCGATCTAGAGGAGCTATTGAAGCTTTTTGACAAGCACTACTCTTGGATGAGTTGTTGCCTGCAAGACATGATGACTATTATATGATGCTAAGCTATATAAATCCAGCTAAATATGCTCTGTAGATTTCTAGAAGCAAGGAAATTTGATATCGACAAAGCAAAGCAAATGTGGATTGATATGCTTTAGTGGCGGAGGGAGTATGGCACTGATGTGATTGTGGAGATTAGTGGCAGAGGGAGTATGGCACGGATATCAACAAAGAGAAGCAAATGCTTTTTCTTGTTTGGAATATATTGGATTAATTTGTTGCATCTCCAGACTCTGTACCAAATATTTGTCGTCAATGCTTGTAAAAAATGCTCTATGAATTGCCGTAATTCCTTGGTTGTACTTGTACCTATCCTAAATATGGAGGCTGCCTAAAGGCTAAAAAGGGACCACAACATTAGTTTTATGATTTTTTTAGTTTTGTTATGCTTTATTTTAATTTTATGATTTTTTTCTAGACTCTATTGTACAACTCCAAGACCTACTTAAGCAAATCATAAGATAGATGGTTGAGGCGAGATATGACATATTATGCCTTGTTATGCTTTCTAAATTATATACATGGTCATATACAATTGCGTGTTTGAAAAAAGTATCATTGTTTAATTGTTCTTATGTGCATCTCTGAAATAAAGCCATGGTGTTAGCACGGGCATTATACTAGTAGAAATAGTGAGATAGAGAGTGAGGGAAGAGTTTGGAGGAAGTGCAGGCCAATCAGTGCTCTCTCTACTGCTTGTACCTTGGCGGATCCAAGTTCTACTTGAGCTTGCTTCTGAGATTTCTCTGGTAATCAACTTCTGATCAAGTAATTATTTTGTTTATATTGTTCATCAGGTTCACGACTCTCTTTTGAGTGCTTTAATCTATAGACGCTCTAGGTTAAAGTATTAATCGTAAGTGTAAGCGTGGTGCTTAGACTGGGGTTAATCGTGGATGCACCATGCATTCTGGACCGGTGGTAGATCATGAGTGTAGCTTTAGACCACAAGTGTGACACCCTCATTGAGTCCTTTGTAGTCCACCTCCTGTCTGTAGGCCAAGTAGGACCTAGTTGCGACAGAAAACATCCTCTATTGGTGTCTTTCCTTAGTAATGTCCCCAGTTGAACAGTAGAAGACATAACTTACCCAAGTCAAAACTAGAGAACCTTAGTAATCCTCTCTATGCTCCTATTTGTCCTTAGCCTTGTTGCTACCCCTAGTTAAGTTAGATTGTAGTTAATCTCATACATTTCCCTGTGGATACGATACTTGGAATACTTCTAGGTGAAAACTACAGTGGTATCCGTGCGCTTGCGGATTTATCTATGTGCGTTAATAAATACCAACACTAGTCCTGGGTAGCAGGGTCCTCATCACGTCGTTCAGGAGATGACACATAGGTGTGAGCTGGCCAGGTGTGCGTCAAGACCCGTCTCCGAACGGTGGTGTGAAACAAGCAGTCACATGTGCTGTGTCAGGAAGGAGTCCACCATGAGCACACCTTGGTGGGTCTGTCGGGCCATAGCACAACCTATGTAACTAGGTAGTGCACTCTATAAGTCTCAACCTCTCTAGGATCGTGGCCCTGTAAAACCTCAGCGGGTCACCTTAGAAAGTGAACTGGATGTACTTGTTGGCATTTCTTAGTGTCACTACCAAGTTTGGAGATAGAATCCATCCCCGGCAATGGCGCCAGAAATGAATGTTGGTGTTTCTAAGCACCATTACTAAGATTTAGTAAACCTTAGCGATGCCGCCAACAAATACCAACTCGATAGTTCTTAACGATTATAGAAATAATATCCACAAGCGCACGGATCTATCATTGTAGCATTTCATCCGGAAGTATTTAAGGTATCGTTATTTATATTTCCCAATGGAAGGCAAGGTGTAAGACTCTAGCATGGATATGAACAAGATTACATACTTGCATAGTGAATCAATAGTTTATGACTGGGGTAAAAATGGTATTTTTAGGATAGTGGACGCACAGCTGGACCAACCTCAAGGATAGAAGGAAAACAAAGAATAAAAGAATGTTCCTAAGTGGAGTAAGCATGTTCTAATATAGCCGTGCAAAGAATAGTTGATAGCCATACAAATTACATGGTTAGAGCTAGAAGTAAGTGTAAGATGGACGAGGAGATCTCTGAGCACTGGTCTACAAGCAACTACGAGAGACTTTAGCACTCCTACACAATACCCAAATGTGGGGGATTACGAGGGATGGACAGGGCTATCACCACCTGCCGCCTACCCATCAACCGTGGAGTACTGTCATATCCGAAGGTTCTCGTGCACTTGAGCACCATGCCTGTGTACAAGGAAATTACCCATATCCCCCCGGGACTCCGACCCTATGGATTGACAAGCATAGGACATGGGCAAACCCAAAGGAATGACGAACCGCCACCCCAACTTAGCTCTACTTCTAATTATACAAGTTATATGAATGATTAAGCATAAAGTTCTACATGTTAAGTTCATAGCATAGAAACTATATGCTAGTTCATATGACATGATTATAACACGAAAGCTATATTCTAGTTCTATAGCACAAGAATATTGATAATATGAGAGCAAGACTTTGGAAGAAATTCTCATTGTATTCATACCAAGATTTCTCTCTTTCTCCCAAGGAGCCAAGCTCTCCTTGATAGCTCTTTCCTTACTCACAAAAAGTAAAAAGAGTACAAGTGGAGGTGGAGGTGTAGAGACTCCAAATGAGGTGTAGAGGCTCTAAATGAGGTGTGTGTGAATGGTGGCAATACCCCTCTTCTTATACTACTCTATGGTCGGTTCTGGTGTAGATAAATTAGGAAACCGCCTTGGACCGACGTAGCATGCCACCATGAAACCACCAGAGCAAGCCGGGCCCAAGAGTCAGCTACCGGGGTGTGGCCGCCTCATGACCGTCTTCATGTGGTCTGTTCATGGGTGGGCCTAGGCTTTGTCTATGTTGTTGTTTGGCCCAAAGTGACGGTTGGATGGGCCTTTACTTGTTGTGCTTTTGTAGGATTTGCTTTACACTTTCTGGATTGTGCACTTTTGATCATATTCCCATGTATTTTTTCAATGAATCATGCAAAACACTAAGTCTCCAATGCATGTGGAAATATATCAATAGTAAATGCATATGTGTAAAAAGTTTGTTTATTTCTCCCGTTTTGGATATAAATTGGCGGTCGGATATGGTCATTAAGGACCGCCAACAAATCCCCAAGCTTAACCTTTGCTCATCTTGAGCAAATAGCTAAGTACTTGGTTGTTGATCAGGAGTTGCTACTATGTCGAGTCTATTTCATAAGTGCCATACCTTTAACAAAGTATTCTTCTGCAATTCAAATAAGTCGGCATTTTTATCCACTCTTTTACTTAATCCTTGTGGGGCATATAGCTTTTCCAAGTTCTTGGGTGGTTGCAAGATAGAATGGTTATAACAGAATCACCAATCATTCATTCCTTGATTAACTGTCTATCCGGAGGTTTTATGAATTTTGCAAAATAAATGTAAGTCCCTCAAATGATTCGCTCGATCGCTCAATGTGTATGAAAACTCACCAAGGCATTTGATATTTGCATTCTTTTCATCCTACCACTAATATTGCTAAGTCAAAAACTGAACCTCAAGGAGATGCAAGTCATACACTTTGATCAAGACATGCAAGTGTGTGGAATTTTTATAACTTCCTAATTCTAAAATATTTTTGGTTCTCCTTTGAATCATGAATCTATCTTTTTGGATGAATGCCTTTTATTTGAAAGTATGGGCTATCTTTATTTCTTTCTTTTCTTTTCTTCATGTTCTTTGGCATGCATTTTTTTCTCTCAAGCTTCTTTGGCATGGATATTTTATTTTGTTTTTTCTATTTTTAGCATAGCCCAACTTCCTTTTGGCACATGAAAATTTTGGAGAGAGAATCTCATGAAAAACGTAAGGAGTATTTATTTTGGTGGATGGAAAAAACATATTTTTGCATATCTCTCAGTGTAAGAGTTAGCATTTTATTTGTGGGTGTACGTGTGTCTTGATCATGGGCGCATGACAAGAATCTGAACAAGAGTCACAACAATTTGACAAAGTTTTGCATTTATATCATGTCATATGGCCTTGGTAGGTATTCATAATCATTGAGGAACTTTGGATTTTAGTATTTTTGAAATTGAAAACTCCGGCTGTCAAGTTTTTCTTAGAACAAAGTCACAGCAAATTCTATTTGTACCATATCATAACTCGCAACAACTTAGAAAAGAACCATGCATTTGCAACCCACAAGTTTTCAAGTTTTTTGGGTGAGACATTTTTAACCAACAAACTTAAATCTTAGGGAATACTAAGTTACAGCCTAGGCACAGATGAATTATAGATAGAGCAACTATTCATTATTTCAACATAGGAGAATCTAAACATTCTTACAACATATGAGAGTGGAATTCATATTTTTGGTATTTTTATCATATTTCATTTTTTTGGTGTTTTAATTTTTTTGTTTTTTAAGTGCTAATAACTAAATAATTATAGAAAATGAATATGAAAATTAAAAATGTGAAAAGATACAAGGTACCTCTGCGGGGGTCCTCCCCTAAGCTATCTCATGGCCTATGGTCTGGGATTGTATCTCATGGACTGCCAGTAGGCCACCTGCGCGTCATGTTGTTGCTTCAGCAGCGCATTCATTTGCACCATCTGTTGCTACTGCTGAAGTTGCCATTGGGTTGTATCCTGCACATGAGTGTTAAGAGTATTTTGAATTTCACCTTTGTGGATCTCCAATCCTCCGAGGCGAGTGTTGATGCCGTCTAGCTAATGATGATCCAAAGTAGACTTTCATGGCTGGACGAGTGGTGGTAGTTTCTCGGAGTCGGAGGAGTGAGCATATCTCCATGCTGGATCGTTAGTCTCATGCCATCCTAATCCACCAGCCTTGTGTTGTTGCAGGTGTGCCCCTAGTTAGGCTGGTACCCAGGTGTGAACCTAGGCGTCTACGTAGTTGGGAACCACTCTACGTGATACGCCTGAGGCACAACTGGTGTCGGTGTTAGTGGTGGTTGATGAGAGCTACCTGCTTCGTTCCTAGTCCTGATCCTCGTTGCCCTGTTAGAAACAGAACTTATTCGTGCTTCCTCTTGGTTGACAAGAGCAAAGGTTAGTGATGGGGACTTATACAAAGAGAGTTCCAGGTTAGGAAACGGAGTCTCATTTGTATACCCTGGGAAGAAATATACAAGGTCCCCTGCATCATTATTTTTCAAGTGATACCCTTGCATCAAGTAATGCTCATTCATACTAATGTGTGGAGTATAGATGTATGTCACATCTTGTCCACCCAACACACCAATACTAGTAGCAATACATATCACAAGGGATGTGCAAGAAATAGATGTAGTGGCCTTGAATGTTTCTAACCAATGTTTAAAAATTTCTTTCACATGAGCAATTTTAATCTTTTTGAGCATAGCATAGAGAATTTGCATTTTTGCATGATAAACAAATTGAATGTACTGTCTAGCGAACAAAGTCATGGCAATCCAATGATGCATGAACCTCAAAGTAGGATGATGAATATTCATATTTTGAGGTTGAAACTTGCCAATCTCATTTTGACTAGAAATTACTCTCCGAAATTCATGACGATTAAAACCTTTGAGGGCATGATCTAAGTCAATTAAGCATTTATTACTGAAGCCTAAGTGAGAACTGAGATCCCTCCATGTGAGATAATATTCTTGCTCAAAAAGATGGAAAGTAACCCTACCCTCAACTTCTTGCAAAGAGCATAAAAACTAGATCGCTAGGAGGCGAGAACGTTGCTCATCAATGGAAGCAACGTTCTCCCAACCAACGGCTTTCTAGATAGTGGCGAATTCAGAGTCCATACCTATCTTTTTGTGGAGGTTGGGGTGGTATGCCGGCGTGTGGATGAACTTGCGGTTCTTGATGAGGTTGTACGCCTGCATCTCCCGTTCTCCCTCCAAATCAAGGTGGGGATTGTCATCACCTTCCTCCATCGGTTGTTCTTGATCTTGCTCTTCTTCTTCTTCTATTGGCACCGTTTTTTCATCTTCATGCATCAGGCTTTCCTCGGACTCGGTGTAGGACGCGCTTGAGCTTCCACAGGAGCGACTTGAGCTCACCCCATGGCCTTCTTGAGCTCACTAACAAGCTTCCTTCTAAACTTACCCATGGCAAAAACAACACAACAAGCTCGAAAACATGGTTATGTTAGTGAAAATAAATCAAACAACCTACGGTCTTAGCTTGGTGGCGATGAGCTAGGAAATTTTCTGCATAGTTTCCTTCATCTCAAAGCTAGTGGAAAATATTTTTGCAAGTGGTGAAGCAAAGAGTGAGAGGGAGTGAAAAATGGAGAGTGTGAGGGTGAGGAGGGCCTCAACCCTAGCTCTTGGATTTATAGCTAGAGCAACACTGACCAAGCAGGGAAGGAGGCAATGGTTAGGAGCATCTGGCATGAGGTGGGCCCTAGCAGCAACAGGCAGGGTACGGCCACACCACTGGTGCACCTGCACCAGGGGTGGGCCTGCTGCTGCTCCCCTTTTGCGATTTTCTTCCAACAACCATTTTGAAGATGAAGCCGTTGGTGCTTCCCTCGATTTTGAAATTTGGCTCACGAAATTGATTTTGCATCAAAGGTTTTATTATATTTTGAATTTTCATAAATATTTTTAAAAATGAGAAATGATAAAAGAAAAATCTATACTACCATAAAATGATTTTTATTTTATTTTTCTAAAAAGTTTATTTTGAAACAAAATTTTAAATTTTTTTTTTGAAATTTTGAATTTTTAAAAGATAACTACTGGCAAGGGCTCAGCATTTATAGTTCGTTGGCAAGACTTCTCCTCCTTTATTGCTCTGCAGCTACATGAACAAACTCGGGGGAATTCTCGGGTTGCCCCGAAATTTTCCTCGAATGGTTGGCCGGAATTACGACAACTATTTGAGCAATTTGAGTTTCAATCATTTTATTAAAACTTAATTGATTCTTGATGGAGGAGGATAAACTTTTAATTTTAGAATTTATATTTTCAATCATTTTGTCATTAAACATTAACTTTTTAGTGATATTTTCATTGATTTTAGCTTGACCTAGCACTAGGTACTTCAAGGAAGGTTGATTTGAATTGAAATTCAAATTGTAATAATTGTTTCCTCCTTGGAAGCGTGACTGATTATTATTACCTTGTCGGAACCCATTGTTGATGAATGCAGCATCTTCATGGGTCTTAGGGCAGTCATTCCCTGAGTTTCTGACATTTCCACAAACCTCGCAAGTCATTTGTGAGTCTATGGCCTGGACGGTGCCCTTCATAGCTTCTTTTTTGTGGGGTCATTCGTCTAGTCTTTTCAACAATAAGTCCATTTTTTCTATGAGCATATCTGCCTCCTTCATTGTATGCATGCCCTTTTGTTGTTTTCTTTCTTCCCCACAACTTTGGTTTGCCACCATCTTTTCAATGAGAGTCGTGGCTCCATCGATGGTGAGGGAAAGAAATGCTCCTCTAGCAGCAGCATCTACGTGCCCCTTCGACATGGCCATTAGCCTCTCGTAGAAGTTCTAGAGCATGAGCTAGTTCTCCATCCCATGGTGCGGGCAGGCTTGGATGTAATCATGCTACCTCTCCCATGCCTTGTGGATGGATTCCATTGAATTCTACTGGAAGTTTGAAATTTTCCCCCTTAGGGCATTGGTTTTGCCCATGGGGAAAAAATTTGCGAGGAACGCCACAGAACATTTGTCCCATGTGCTGACAACTTCCTTTTCCTTGTAAACCACTACTTCGCCTTCCCTACAAGGGAGAAGGGAAACAGAAGGATCCTAATGGTTGATGGTGCAACATCTTTTATGATGATGGTGTCGCACAACTCAAGGAAGTGTTGCAAGTGTGCACTTGCGTCCTCGCTAGGCAAACCACAAAATTGGTTTTCCTGCACCATCATGATTAGGCCAGTCCGGAGCTCAAAGTTTTTGATGCCCGTGTTGACAACGGGCCCAATGGGCACGTTGGCAACAACAGGGTGGAGTAGTTGTGGAGTGACTTGGCCATAGTGGTAGTAGCGGATGGTGTGGGGGTGACTGGTTCAACTGCCGGTGGAGTAGCGGAGGAGGAAGCGGTATGGGACCTATTCTTCCTTAGTTGCACCTCTGGATTATCGGTGTAGTTTTCTGGTAGGTTATACCGGTCATACACTATCATGTTTTCATCCACAATAGGGAGAAAACAAGCAGAGTTAGCCTGCATAAACTATGGATACCATTACATGCATCTGATCATGATCATGTCCTACTAGCTTCTTTTAAACTATGCCATCCCTAGCAACGACGCCAGAAATGCATGTTGGCATTTCTTAGCGTCACTACCAAGTTTGGAGATAGAATCCAGCCCGATAATGGCACTAGAAATGCCTGTTGGTATTTCTTAGCACCATCACTAAGATTTAGTAAACCTTAGCGACGCCGCCAAGAAACACCAACTCGATAGTTCTTAACGATTACAGAAATAATATCTGCAAGCGCACAGATCTATCGTTGTAGCATTTCACCTGTAAGTATTTAGGGTATCATTATTTATATTTCCCAATGGAAGGCAAGGTGTAAGAGTCTAGCATGGATATGAACAAGATTACATACTTGCATAATGAACAAATAGTTTATGATAGGGGTAAAAACAAAATTTTTAGGATAGTGGACACACATCTGGGCCAACCTCAAGATAAAAGAAAAACAAAGAATAAAGAATGTTCCTAAGTGGAGCAGGCATGTTCTAATATAGCTATGCAAAAAACAGTTGATAGCCATACATATTACATTGTTAGAGCTATAACTAAGTGTAAGATGGACAGGGAGATCTCCGAGCACTGGTCTGCCAGCAAGCGTGAGAGACTTTAGCACTCCTACACAATACCCAAACTTGGGGGATTACAAGGGACGGATGGGGCTGTTACCACCTACTTATTAGCCCTCAACCGTGGAGTACCGTCATATCCAAAGGTTCCCATGCACCCGAGCACCACACCCGTGCACAAGGAAACTACCCATATCCCCCTAGGACTCTGACCCTACAGATCGACAAGGATAGGACATGGGCAAGCCCAAAGGAATGACAAACTACCACCCCAACTTAGCTCTACTTCTAATCATACAAGTTATATGAATGATTAAGCATAAAGTTCTACATGTTAAGCTCATAGCATAGAAACTATATGCTCGTTCATATGTCATGATTATAATATGAAAACTGTATTCTAGTTCTATAGCACAACAATATTGATAATATGAGAGCAAGACTTTGGAAGAAATTCTCATTGTATTCATACCAAGATTTCTCTTTTTCTTCCAAGGAGCCAAGCTCTCCTTGATAGCTCTTGCCTTACTCACAAATACTACTAAAAAGTAAAAAGAGTACAAGTGGGGGTGGAGGTGTAGAGGCTCCAAATGAGGTGTAGAGGCTCCAAATGAGGTGTGTTTGAATGGTGAGCACAACCCCCCTTCTTATACTACTCTATGGTCAGTTTTGTTGCAGATAAATTAGGAAACTGCCTTGGACCGACATAGCAAGCCGCCATGCAACTGCCAGAGCAAGTCAGGCCCAAGAGGCAGCCATTGGGGTGTGGCCGCACCCCTGGTGCACCCGCACCCTAGTAGGGCCACCTCGTGACCGCCTTCGCTTGGTCGGTTCCCATGTATTTCTTAAATGAGTCCTGCAAAACACTAAGTCTCCAATACATGTAGAAATATGTCAACAGTAAATGCATGTGTAAAAAGTTTGTTTATTTCTCCCATTTTGGATATAAATTGGTGGTCGAATATGGTCGTTAAGGACCGCCAAGAGTACTCATGGTCTGGCTGTACCCAAAGTGTGGCATAGAACTCTCTAACCCAAGCCTCAACATACGACCCAGATCGTCCTAAAAGGCCAGCCAAAGTTGGCAAGTAGGTCAAGTAGGGACAGATCTACTCACCTCCTGCTCTAACAATGTCCTCTAATGGATAGACTCTGTGAGGACAAAAGACTGAGCACTGCATAACTGTGAGGAAGTCCTCATGTAGAAGCTCAGGGATCTCTCTCGTGGGACACCACACCTCCAAGTCAACAAACCTGAGCTCACGAACTCTGGCAGCACTAATACCCCTCAAGTCAAGGTGAACTAGTGGGGCGCTATGTTGCTCTAGCTACTCTCGGAATGCGACCACCACGTCTTGGACCCTCTGGCCTAGGCTGCACCAAAGGACGAGCACGTGTGGACCGATGAACCTATGGTGTCTACTACTGCTCTTTCAAATGTTGCTCTGACTGTTGCTACTCTGACTGAGGTGTAGGATCCTCTACTGCTGGCTACTATATTGAATGCTGCTTTGACTGTTGCTACTCTGACTAAGGTGCAGGATCCTCTACCGTTGGCTGCTCTGTCTCCTCAGTGCCTAGCTCTCTGCCCTCAAGGTGAAACTAGGCCTCACCAATGTGAATGCCACTACCTCTACCACCTCTCTCAGCATGCTCAGCTGCTGCTGCCACTGCTACTGCCCTCTGTACCTCTATGTCACCCCGCTTGTGCTTCTTCTTTGCAAGCACTTTCTTTGGCCCCTTTGCCTTTTCTTGCGTTGTCAGGTGAGGCGGCCATCTCTCATCATCGTTGGGACCACCACCGATGTTCTTGCAATGCACCATACCTGACACTGTCAAAGAGATCAACTACCACTGATTATACAATAAGAACTCACCCTATCTTAGAGAATCACTGCCATTGAGAGTACAACCATCAGATCACTGCTCCCCATGACTCACTGCCACTAACAAGAACAATCAACAAAGAACTCCCCCTGACACTGCTATAGCTGCCCAACTGACACTCGTGAGGCTTGGCCTCAATCCATATCCGCCGGCTTGGCCCCAGATTAACTGCCACTGCCAAACAGACCAAGGTGCCTCACTGCCCAAACTCGCTGCAATAGATAGATAGGTGGATTTATATAAGCAACATATAGTCTAGAGAAGCGAGAAACCTATTGGAAGTAAGCAGGTAAGGAAATAATTGATGAAATGGCTTGCTACCTAAGGTTAAGACAAAGATCCTATGAAGAGATGAGGTGCTGACAACGTAGGGGCACCACGAAGGATCAACGAGTGACTGCAACCGAGTTTTGCTGAGCAAACGAATCAGAAAAAGAAAACAGTGCTGATCCAGGCATTATTGTAGACACAAGGCATGCAAGGACACTCACTCTAGAAGAGAGGAGGGGAGGTCAAGGAACTATAGGGGTACTACAATGTAGGAGTGTCACAGATCAAAACAAGGGCACTGTAAGGAAGAAAGGCAGCGAAAAAGATTGAGAGCGAGATCGGGATAGGTTATGGCATTAGATCGAACACCTGGGGGGCATGCAGACACTCACCAAGGGAAAAGCACACACCGGCCAAAGAATCACTGGGGTAGATGCACTGAGCGCTAGGAATGACAGGAGCGAGGTCATCGGAGATGGTGACGGCGAACTTGGAGAAGAGGTGGTGAGGGCATAGCCATGGCTTGCGAATGCGGTGGCTATGGTGCGGTGGCGTGGGCCAACGGCAGGAGAAGCGGACGTGGTGGCGCTTCGGGTTTAGGCGTTGCGCGGTGGCATACAGAAAAGTGAGAGGCATGGGCGGATTCCAAATGAGGAAAGGGAGTGACTACAGGCCCCGGTTGATAGAAGAGGTGAGCACCGGCAAGTGCTTGACGTTATGGGAAAGAGATGGAGTGGGCCCCACATGTTAGATTTGGAGTCAAGATTAATTGCGCCTTTCCACTAAGCGTCGGATCGATCGATGAGAATGTCGGACTACTTTGTTCGTCGGTCTGACGCTGTCCAGAGAGGTCCAGAGCGCCCTTTTCACCGTCGGACCCAGGCCAATGCACACCGTCGGACGAATCGATCGAACTATGCAGAACCGTGGCTCAGACAGCAAACCGTCGGACCAGAAGCCAGATTCCGTCGAACGGTATGCATGCACTGTTCATTCTACCTGTCTTGTGAGAGACGGATGGTCCGACGCCTACGGGATAAATGGTCAGACGCTCCTTGTTCTCCATTTCCTTCAAAAACCTTGGCGACACTTTCTCCCAACCAAGTTCTCATCCAAATAAGAACCAAATAAACACCAAATTAGAACTGGTATGGGAACCATCTCTCAAACCGTCAAGTTTTCAAATATTTTATCTTCGGCTATAGTCTTTTTAGCAAAATAAGCAATAAAACAAGGCGAGGAACATCATGTGGCCACCACATAGGGGTCATAATCATTAGGAGCGTCAAAAGCTCCCCCTATCGATGGAAGAACATAGCAGATTCTCAAACTTAATAAAAAAGAAACCACAAAAGCAACACACATGCATATGCAATGCAATACACGAAAAGTAAATCTAATTGTTTGTCAAGTTTGATCCAAGGTTAAGCTTTTTCACATGGTTTTCGACGGTTATCTTAACCATGTTAGACAAGCCCTAAGTGCATTACTAAAAATTAATCATGTTTTATATTACAATGCAATACAAGGGTTAATACAAGCTCATTTTTAGTGAAGTTACATAGGTCAAGCACATTGAGCTCATTCCTCGACCTACAAAATGTAGCCGAATCCAATGGTTTTGTGAAGATATCCACCAATTGGTCTTTAGTCCTTACACCTTCTTGTGATATCTCATTTTTAGCATACATGATCACTAAGAAAGTGATGACAGATATCTATATGCTTGGTGCGAGAGTGTTGAACCGGGTTATTAGCAAGTTTTACCGTGCTCTCATTGTCACACAAAAGGGGTACCTTTTCTAGAACTACACCATAGTCTAGAAGAGTTTGCTTTATGTAAAGGATTTGTGCACAACAAGCACCCACGACAATGTACTCCGCCTCGCTGTGGACAAGGCCACACTATTTTGCTTCTTTGAAGTCCAAGACACTAGTGATCTACCAAGCAAATGGCATCCTCCGGAAGTGTTTTTCCAATAAATCTTGCAACCGGCATAATCTGAATCAGAATACCCAATGGGTTGAAATCTAGCTCCATTGGGATACCAAAGGCCATTGCTTGGTGTGTGCTTAAGGTACCTAAGGATTCTCATAACGGCAACTAAGTGAGCTTCCTTAGGACTAGCTTAATATCTAGCACACATACACACACTAAATATGATGTCAGGCCTGTATGCGATCAAGTATAACAAGCTACCAATCATAGAACGATAGAGAGTTTGATCAACCGATTTACCTCCCTCATCTCGGTCGAGATATCCATTAGATGGTATTGGTGTCTTAATTGGCTTACATTCATCCATTTCGAACCTCTTAAGAAGATCCTTGGTATACTTTTCTTGAGAGATGAAAATTCATTCTCTCATTTGCTTGACTTGAAAACCAAGAAAGAATGTAAGCTCTCCAATCATAGACATCTCAAACTCCTTCGACATCAATTCACCAAACTCTTTGAAATAGTCTTCATTTGTTGAGCTGTTGACGGTAGTTAACAACCATAATAAACCATCAATATAACATGAGTAAGGGGATGAAAGTAATTACCAAGAAAGGTTTAGAGGTTTAAACTAATAAATTCCATGAGTTTTGATGAATCTATGTTTTCTACAGGGTTTATCTAGAAAATCATCAAGGTAGACCTAGATGTCAGAATTAATCACGCATAATTACGGCATAAACAACTCTAGAAGGTTCTAGAGGACACCAGAAGACACCACACCGTGGTGGAGGGCGAGAGGCCGCCGGCCCCACCTACAGGTCGGCCATCTTATGGGGCCCCCTGTCAGCCTCTACCTCGTTATGTCAGTTCTCCACCGCCTCTTGGATTGGATCTACGCCATCAATTCAAGTCAGTTTGATACGAGGGCTCAAGATTGATGCCCTAGCCTATATATACCAGCCCCTGCCACCCCTTGAGGCATCAAGAGAATCAAACTCTGATCAAGTCAGTTGAGAAGACAGAAACCCTAATCATCCTCAGAGCTCCACCAATTCTAGGGCATAGCTAGCTAGGCTAGGTCTAGAGGGAGACAAGCTTCGCTTGGATTTCTGATCTTGTCAAGAGTGTGGCTTGGTATATCTTTTGTACCCCTCTCTTATTTGTATCTCTCATTACTTTTATATGTTTGCTACAATTGTTATGACAATGTTCTTCATATCATTCATGTTCCTAGTTATAATGTTCATCATTTACTATGATTATGTGCTTAACATAGCTAGATTGTGTTTATGTTCAAGCATAAGTTCGTATAGCGCTTGCTCTTATGTACATAGGGTGAGTGGTCGACATTATGTAAGCGTGGTGCTTATACGTTGTTTACCTGTGGATGCACCCTATATTCTGGGCCATGTGGTAGATCATGGATGTGACACTCCCATTGAATCCTTTGTAGTCCACTCCCTAAATATAGGACAAGTAGGATCTAGTTATGAAGGAGGACAAGCTCTGTTCTTAATCTTCCTTAGTAATATCTCTTATGTGTAGATATAAAGTTGATCTTAGCCATGACTACTAGGTGTAATTACACTAATCAACGTATGCTTTGACTTGTAATTAAGAATGACTTAGGAATTATTCCTCTAATATTCTACTTAGCCATGCTAATGCCATAGAAAGGAGTACTCTAAGTGATCAATGATTAGTTAGTTATTTTATACCATTCATATATATTTATCTCTTGACTTATCCCTATTGTGAATAGTAGTTGGTTATGGTTAATCTCTCCATCATACATATGAGTTATCAATATATTCCAACTGCCCATCCTTCCCTATGGTAAAAATATAAATAACGATACGTGGAATACTCCCGGGTATAGTGCTACAATGGTATATTATCAATGCGTTTGTAGATTCCTTTCATTTATGTATATTCTTTCTAGTCACATGAAATATTAAAGTACTTCTTAGTGTCATTCTAGAAGTGGCACTAGGTAGTACCAACAAGCATTTATAGCACCATCGCTGGTAATGACAACTTAGTAAAACTAATGCTAAGGAATGTCAACAACATAGGGTGACTACTTAAAACAAGTGACACGTTAATAAATACCAACATGAGCCAAATATGATATCATCAACATATAATTGACAAATGAAGATCTCTCCATCAAGCTTCTTGGTGAATATTGTGGTATCGACCTTCCCAATGGTGAAGCCCTTCTCCATGAGGAAATCCCGAAGACGCTCATACCAAGCTCTTGGGGCTTGCTTTAACCCATATAGCGCCTTAGACAACCTATAAACATGATTAAGATATCTAGGGTCTTCAAACCCAAGAGGTTGATCAACATAGACTCGTTCATTTATGAAGCCATTATAAAAATCACTTTTAACATTCATTTGATATAATTTCATTTCATGATGAGATGCATATGCAAGAAGGATACGAATGGCTTCAAGCCTTGCAACCGGTGCAAAGGTCTCTCTAAAATCAAAATCTTCAACTTGAGAGAACCCCTTTATAACTAGCCTTGCCTTGTTCCTCTTGTGATGGTGACATCGGTAGTTATCCATATTCACTTTTCCGCATTGCATTAATTATTTTTTTTACTTTAGCATATTTACTTTTCTACTCTTGCATTGCATTTAGAAAAAAATTGCATTATAAATCCTAAGTCCCATGTGAATAATTCTACGTTGTGTAAAAACCCGCAAGAGCATTCACCATGGTGGCATAAAAAAATAATAAATACCATGCGTACAATTATATAAGAAAATTCAAAAATATATTAGACAGACATCCTGCTAAAATTCTATTAATTCAAAAATCTTTCTACAAATATTTCTAAACCTCAGGAATGACTAATCTCTGGACAGCTGACCGCTAACCCCTTATCCTAATCCATTCCATAAGTTTTGGTGTTCTTGTTGGCATTTTGCAGGATGATGCACAAAGATCAAGAGCAAGTTCACCTGGTCGTTTTCATCTTGTTCCACTCCTGGACGAGAAGGACATCCACTGGCAAAATCTGCTCTAAGAAGGATTACCCAACTTCAACATTCGACCACAACAACAACTAGCTTGGGGGAAGGGCATCCCCTATGTATATAGCTAAGTATTTCTTTCCCTTTTATAAGTTCGCTTTATTAGCTAAAAAAAGAGAGATGCATAACTAAAAACAAAATAAAAATTTATCTTTATAGTAGATTTCTGTATTAGTAAAGTGTGATCTTAAAAATAAAAAGTATGTGTGTCTAGATTGATTTTGTTTTAAGAGCTGAATAAAAAGGAATCTGAACGTAATCTCTTGAATGGAAATGATGAATAGTTGCTCTATTGTAATTCCTTTCAAGTACCTAGTTTTCAGCCTTGAATTCTCCCAAGTTTTGGATAAGACTGTTTTGATATAAGAATTTACTCTGAACTTGAAACTCATGGGTGATTGACGGATATGATATAAGAAGGTCTGAGCTACTGTTTATCTTGTTCTGAGTGATACTAAAGTTCCAAAGATTTATCTTTTGAAAAACATAAAAATGTTACTAGATGAGCTCCTGTATGACAAAGCTTGAATTCCTACCAGAGCCATATATGATTAGACTAGGAAAACTTCCACTCTTATATGTTGCTTGTTTTGCATTGAGTTTAGTCAAGCTTTGTTGACCCCTATGAGAGGTTTGTCATGCTCTTAAAATCAAGATCACGTACACACCACCCACATATGCACTACTCCTACACTAGGGGTAGGCGCAAAAACATACCAATCCATTTAGATCCACCCAAAAATATTTTACTCCTACACTAGGAGTGAACACCAAAAATATGCTTGATAGTATATCTACTAAATAAATGCTCCAAGTTCTTGTAACTATCTCTCAAAAGTTTTGTTGCAGAAAAGAAGCTTGGGCTATGCAAAAGTTATTCATAAAAAAGAAGAAGAGTTGAAAAAATGGACAAGTGTCTGAGATATTTAAAATAATGGGTACTCAGATGCTCGCCTAAAAAGATAAAAAGAGATGAATAAGATAGCCCCTGCTCTCTAGCAAATGTTTCCAAGTATCAAAAGAGATATGTTTTCAAGGAGCAAAGTAGAATTAGGTTAGCCACCATACATATCCATACACATGCACATCTTGATTTGATTGTATGACTTAACTCTCTTTGGATCCGAGGTTTGACTTTACAATATATGTATTGCAAGTATGCTCTTTCATGCTTTCTCCACTCCTACGAGCTCCACATAAGCTTTAGTAGTAGTAAGAGAAAGGCATAACATCACTATTGCCTTGGTGAGGATCCATAAATACCACATATATTGAGAGACTTGAGAGTATCATACAATCAAAGCTTCAAGTTTTATTTTGAAAACTTATAAAAATTCTAGAATAATGGTTGAGCAAAGAATTTGAGACATAGTGCTTGAGTTGATTGTTCTATCATTCAATTGCTCAAGACCCAAGTGAAGCCTAAGAAGCCCCATGGTTGAAGGTAATACAGGTAAGTTTGAAAGTCAGATCAGTTTCTTCTAATCTAGAGGAGAATTCTTGTTTGAACGCATGTGTACTTTTGAGGAGTGAAAGCATTGAAGTAATTACTGATCCATTTCCTAAGTTTAGCATTGCTCAGGGACGAGCAAAGGTTAAGCTTAGGGGAGTTTGTTGACGGTAGTTAACAAACAATATAAACCATCTATATAACATGAGTAAGAACATGAAAGTAGTCACCAACAAAGGTTTAGGGGTTTAAACTAACAAATTCCATGAATTTTGGTGAATCTATGTTTTCTGTTGGGTTCATCTAGAAAATTATCAAGGTGGACCTAGATGTTAGAATTAATCACACATAATTGCAGCATAAATAACTCTAGAAGGTTCCAGAAGACACCACACCATGGTGGAGGGCGAGTGGCAGCCAGCCCCACCTGCACGTCGATCGGCCTATGGGCCCCCCTATTAGCCTCTGCCTCGTTATGTCAATTCTCCACTGCCTCTTAGATTGCATCTACGCCATCCATTGTAGTTAGTTTGATTAGAGGGCTCGGGATTGATGGCCCAACCTATATATACCAGCCCCTGCCACCCCCCTGAGGCATCAAGAGAATCAAACCCTGATCAAGTCAGTTGAGGAGATAAAAACCCTAATCATCCTCAGAGCTCCACCATATTCTAGGGCATAGCTAGCTAGGCTAGGTTTAGAGGGAGGCAAACTTCGCTTGGATTCCTGATCTTGTCAAGAGCGTCGCTTGGTATAGCTTTTGTACCCCTCTCTCGTTGGTATCTCTCATTACTTTTATATGTTTGCTACAATTGTTATGACAATGTTCTTCATATCATTCATGTTCCTAGTTATAATATTCATCGTTTACTTTGATTATATGCTTAGTATAGCTAGATTGTCTTTATGTTCAAGCATAAGTTCATATAGTACTTGCTCTGGTGTACACAGGGTGAGTGGTCGACATTATGTAAGCATGGTGCTTATACATTCTTTACCTGCGGATGTACACTATATTTTGGGTCATGTGGTAGATCACGGGTATGACACTCCCATTGAGTCCTTTGTAGTCCACTCCCCAAATATAGGACAAGTAGGATCTAGTTACGAAGGATGACAAGCTCTATTCTTAATCTTCATTAGTAATATCTCTTATGTGTAGATATGAAGTTGATCTTAGCCATGACTACTAGGTGTAATTTCACTAATCAATGTATGCTTTGACTTGTAATTAAGAATGACTTAGGAATTATTCCTCTAATATTCTACTTAGTCGTGCTAATGCCATAGAAAGGAGTACTCTGAGTGATCAATGATTAGTTAGTTATTTTATACCATTCATATATATTTATCTCTTGACTTATCCCTATTGTGAATAGTAGTTGGTTATGGTTAATCTCTCCATCATACATATGAGTTATCAATATATTCCAACTGCCCGTCCTTCCCTATGGTAAAAATATAAATAATGATACGTGGAATACTCCCGGGTATAGTGCTACAATGGTATATTATCAATGCGCTTGTAGATTCCTTTCATTTATATATATTCTTTCTAGTCACATGAAATATTAATGTACTTCTTAGTGTCATTCTAGAAGTGGCACTAGGTAGTACCAACAAGCATTTATAGCACCATTGCTAGTAATGACAACTTAGTAAAACTAATGCTAAGGAATGTCAACAACATAGGGTGACTACTTAAAACAAGTGACACATTAATAAATACCAACATGAGCCAAATATGATATCATCAACATATAATTGACAAATGAAGATCTCTCCATCAAGCTTCTTGGTGAATATTGTGGTATCGACCTTCCCAATGGTGAAGCCCTTCTCCATGAGGAAATCCTGAAGACACTCATACCAAGCTCTTGGGGTTTGCTTTAACCCATATAGCGCCTTAGACAACCTATAAACATGATTAAGATATCTAGGGTCTTCAAACCCAAGAGGTTGATCAACATAGACTCGTTCATTTATGAAGCCATTTTAAAAATCACTTTTAACATCCATTTGATATAATTTCATTTCATGATGAGATGCATATGCAAGAAGGATACGAATGGCTTCAAGCCTTGCAACCGATGCAAAGGTCTCTCTAAAATCAAAATCTTCAACTTGAGAGAACCCCTTTGCAACTAGCCTTGCCTTGTTCCTCACAACAATGCCTTGATCATCTTGCTTGTTGTAGAACACCCACTTTGTTCCAATGACTCTTGCATCTTGTGGTCGCTCTTCAAGTGTCCAAACATCATTGTAGGTGAAGTTGTTCAATTCTTCATGCATGGCATTTATCCCATCCAAATCTTGAAGAGCTTCTTTGATCTACATTCTTAGGCTCAATGCAAGAAACAAACGAGTGATGTTTAATAAATGAAGAAAGTTTTTGAGAGTGAGTTATTACACCCTTTGAAGGACTCCCTATGATGAAATCTTGAGGATGTGCTTGAAGTAGAGGCGAATTTCTTCTATCAACCACTTGAGGAGGAGGTTATGGAGCATCAACATCTTGAGCTTGTGCCACCATTTAATCATGGGTGTAACGACCCTAGTTCGTTACAACCTAGGCAGTCATTTTTGTTCATCGAAGAAAGTAATCACCCTAACTTCTATGGTGTAACACCCTAAAAATTTCAATTTTGAAAATAGGTTTAAAATAATTAATTTATGAATTTTTGTGCACATGAAATATAGGAAAAAGAATATTTTTCATTTTATTAAAATTCATCATAAGGAGTAGCAACATGGTTGTGCATACATGCTGGTGCATTTGATTTATTTCTTGAGTGGTTTGAATCAAGATTCAAAATGGTTTGAATTGCTTTTGAAAACAAAATTAAAGATGGCTTTGGAGTAAAAGAAAAGAAAGAAAAAGAGAATTGGAAAATAAAAGAGTTTAAAAGGGTTGTAAAATTTATTTTTTTGGAAGCCTACCAAAATTGCCCATTTCTAGTTGAGTTGAAAAGTATATTTGAAACTCTATTTGAATTTGCAATGGTTCATAATTGAATTTGGTTTTGAAAACAAAATAGAAAAGGATTTGGAAAATGGAAAATCCTCTCTCCTCTCAATCTGGCCCGAAGGCCTACTCCTCTCCCTCATTTCCTCGTAGCCCAGCAGCGCCAGCGCCCTGTGGCCCATTTCCTCTCCTCCCTTTCTTCTTCTTGGGCTGATCTAGGCCAAGGCCCATGTAGAAGAGCGCCCCGCTCCTCTCCCCGCGCTTGGCTCGCTGACAGCCTGGCCCCACTCTCTCACTCGCTGCCACCCTAGGCCTGCCTATCAGCCATCTCCCTCCTCCAGCTCTTGCCCAAGCTGGACACCACCACCGGTGAGTCCTCCTTCACCTCATGTCGTTGCCTTGCCTCCCATGCAATCTCTCGGCCATAAATACTGAGCCGCACCACGCGCCACCTCCCTATCCTACTCCAGAGCCATAGCCACCTCACCGAGACACCGCTTCACCACAACCCTAGCGCTACCGCCATTAGCATCCACCGAGCCATGCACCGTGCCTCTTCTAAGCCTCCACCACCGATGCTAACCCCCTTGGTGAGTTCGCCTCATCATCCTCTCTCTTTCCATGATTTTCCCATGTCCGATGATGCCTAGTCATCAGATTAACAAACTCTAGCAAGGCCTCTGCTTTTTCGGCCATGTGCCACCGCCTGGACTCGTCGCTGGCCGGTAGCCTCTCCTTCCTTCTCCCGATCTAATCCAAGCCATCCAAATTAGATCCGACGGCCCTGTTGGCATGAAATTCCATCTTGTGCCGAGGGCACATGAGCAAGCCAGAAGGGTCTGCTTGATGGAGCTAGAGATCTACCTAGCTTCAGCGCAGGGATGGTCAATCCTGCGCACTCCTCCTGAGATGTGCTAGTCAATTTGACCCTGCAATTGATAAGGAGAGAAAGTTTATCAGTAATTTAGGGTAGAATGTGCCGGTGTTACCAGACAGTCCCGAATGTGCGGCTCTAAGAGCTGATATGAAAGGAGATCGACTAAATAATCGATTCCAGCATATTCAGAAGAATAAATCAGTTAAATCTCGTGGGGTTATGTAAGAAGAATCTGTTATCATTCAGGATGAATATCATTATTTAGACAAATATGGGTCAATGGCAAAAGGATGTCAACAATGATTAATTTATGTAAAGCCAATGACTGCAAGTAACTGAACTCCTTTTCATGTAAAAGAAACAGCTCATTATCATTCAACCATTTAATAAAGATAAATCTGATGAACATATTAGATCTCATCTATCGTTATGACCAATGGGGCATGAGGTAGAATCATGCAGGTCGTAGAAACAACAATAGACTCGATGACCCTAACTTATTGCTAATATAAGTGGGGCATGAGGCAGAATCCTGCAGGCCATAATACAATAATAAGATCATGGGGCTAACACATCTTTCAACCTATCCCTACTTCAATGGTCTCATAATGTGAACTGTTCGTGGAAGCATTTGATATCGACTAAAACAGCCGATTCAGGCATAGCGCACAGTTAAGGAATTGCCCTATCAGAAACAAATCTATCAAATAACGATCCCCACTCCTAGTGCTAACAGTGGGGTGTGAGGCAGAATCACACAGGCCATGATAATGGGCCATGGAACGGTTTTCACTAGCCAATAGATCTACTTGAGATCATACATGCCTTAACCGCACGCTATGCATGATCAAGATCGATATAAAACAGTTGATAAAACATAACTCATCATTTAAAGTGCAGATTAGATCAATTTAGATTAACAAACGATGGGTTAAACAAGATATAAGGCCGATCTAGATCAATCACAATCGGGTGAAGTGATATTGCTGTAATTAAATAAATAATGGAAGCAATAAGCAATATCGGTAACTTAATGAATCCATCCGAAGGAACGCCACCCATAGATAGAGCTGATAACTTGACCTTAATCTAGTTCGAGCAGTGGAGGTTGACCAGATCGATGCAGCCTTACTTGAACTAGATAAGAATCGATAACTAACTTATACCAGAGTCACAGTGGAGGTCGATCGGATCGATGCAGCCGTACGAATAGAAGTATAAGCCATGATGGTACTTATAGACAAGCAATGGAGGTCGACTGGATCGATGCAGCCATACTCGCTGAAGAACTCATCGAGATCTACTCTACTCCTACTCCTAAGGGGTGGCCAGAGCCGAAAAAAGTAAGTAACTTGTATTGGATTGATTGTGTGTCTTTCTTACAATAGCTGGGGTTTGATATTTATACCCAGAGACTACAAATGAATCCTACTCAAGCATGACTTGTTACAATCTTTGTCATAGAATAAAACATTCCTAATTTAAGATAACTTGGACTCTAATCTTTCCCTTTTCATAGAGTCCGATACACAATTTCCTGGTGCCAACCGTAGCTCATCATCGCTATCTGCTGACGTCATCCAAAGAGATCTGATTCTAGAGTCGTATGTGAATCAGTTGATATCGATCCTTATGCAATTGATTCCTTGATGGGCACAATTTGGAAGCCTTTGAATTCCCACGTTCTTCTTTCCAAATTTTGGTGTAAACATAGGCCCCCCCAGTTTTGGGATAAAAGTGATTATATTCCAAAATTCCTATTAACCCGTTTACCACACTGCAACCGTTTTGCTCCAAGATATACGCGCGAGTCCTGACTTTCTGGGCCAAGTCTTATATAATGTCCCAATAGTATCCTTTTGACTCACTTGGCCTATTGGCTTTCCCCTTTTTCCTCGAGCAAATCTCAATAGCCGACGCCGCTATCGCCAAAGCTTTAACCCTAGCAAATCCTTTGCCCCGTTAAGCTCTTATTCGAATGGTCTTCCTCAAATTCATATCTGTCTCGGTTGTAATGGCAACCAGCGACCACGTCCTCGAGGTATGCTCTCAAATTCCTATTCTCAAAAAGTCGGTCACTACCCTGTATTTCCTTTGTCCTCAAACTTATTTTATCTGATTTCTAGGAAATAAGGAACGAAATCTTGATCCCATCAGCTGTTATCCCCAACGCTTATTTTCTCGGGCCTATGGGTGATCCTGATCCATCTAATTTCATTCGTCAAGAAACCAATCAAATCCCCTTCAAACAATCTGTAGTGGAGTTGTCCTCTTGGAATACCAAAACTCCCTTTAGAAATTGGCCCAAAATGCCTAAGGGATGGAGAAATTGGTTCCATAGGGTGTCTGAGAAAAAGGGTGGAGATTGGGAACTCTATGATTTGAATCAATGCTTGACACTCTCGTTGTCTAGGATGGAGAGGAATGATTCACTCTTGATTTCCACGTATTATTTCTGGTCCAATGCCCTTAATGCTTTTGTATTTGGTCATGGCCCAATGACCATTACTCTGGCTGATGTTTACATGCTGACCAGCCTTAGAGTTACTAGATCAATGTAGCCTTATGAGTACTTGAGTGCTAGATCCAAGAAATTAGCCAAGATATCAGACTGCACAGGGTGGGCTAGTTACATTTTGAACCATATTGGAGACAAATCTAATGTTAGCCTTCCTAAACATGTGGCATGAGAGATTCGTCTTCTGTGGGTCATCTTCTGGCCCGACTTATAATCATAAACTCATGGCCCAGCACCTAGCAGTAGGCAAGGACATCCCTCTTGGAAAGTATCTATTAGGAGCCGCTTATCATCTGATGTACTAGGTATCCGCCCAGTTATTGAAGAATGAATCAGTGCATGCTATCAGTGGCCCCTAGTGGTTGATACAACTGTGGCTTAACCTATACATGCACAAGATCGTAAGGCTTGATCTTAGAAACCTGAGTTTCCCTTCCTCCAACTTTAATGAGGAATATAGAGGCAAATAAGGAAGAACCTGTCAGTGTACAAGCTATGGTGAAGCCGCATCGGCCATAACAATAGATATCGATATTGGCCACCTCTTCAAAAAGTTTTACATAGGGTTCGATGCAGGCATGTTGACTTAGCTACCATATAACAAGGATGAGAATGATGAGCTAATCTTCCCATTCAACTTTTGATTTGAATTGGGCTGTTTGGATGAGGCAGCGGCTGCAATCTTTAATTCTTTCATCAAGCCCTGTGTTCTCCCAACCGAATTCCACCATGGTCGTGGCACAATGGCTATAGACTCCTTTGTCCCGGGCAACCTTCCAACTTATGAGTTTTACAATCTGTCCTTCGTAGCCCATCAGTTTGGCCTCAGCCAATTGCCCCCTCAACTCTTCTTTAAACACATATTGAGGCCAAGAGAAAACATTTGTGAAGTACAAGAAGCCTCTAGAGTTTTTCAACTAGGATCAGATTTTCCTTCCCTTTGCTTGCATGACTGTGTTAGAGTCAGCCTCTCTTCCACTCTTTTCAACTCCTAGTGGCAAGAATGGCACCCCCATCTTTTCTGTGGGTTGGTCCACCCTTTGTGCGTAGCTCTAGATGGGGGATTCACTTCTGACAGAGGTAACTTGCCATCTTCTTTCAAGAAAATTATTTGATGAATTGTTTTGCCAATAGTTCTAACCAATCCTTTTCTAGACACTAAATTTATTCCTCCAAGCTTGGATAGGAAGGGATGTCCTATAAACTATCAACCACCATGTCCTATTTCAACAATGGGATCGGCTGCTCCTCCACTGGGGAAACTGATGAAAACTCATGCTGCCCCCACCATCGTAATATATTAGTCTTCAAAGCGCAAGGCAGCTCAAGAGATAGCCCAAAAAACCACTACTAGGAAGAGACTACGCAGAACGAGACCATCAGCTGCTCAGGTAAACAATTCATCTTCTTCTCAAAATGATATTCCATTGCTGATTTCGTTCTTTCACAGTTATCGAGCATTGTGTCCCAACCTACTCTGGGTGTGAAACTGCTATCCTAGGCGTTCGACTTAACATCAACTGAACCTCCATCAGCTGATCCACAAAAGGAGCCGATTTTGGTTGAAATAACCAACACTTCCACAACATTAGAAAATGTGAGTTTTACCCTTGATGCTTGTTGGGGTATTTTCTTTAACTTCTTGATTTATTCAGTCCTTTACCCTTCATCTAACTTCTTAATGTGCTAGATACTTCCTAAGGAAACACCTATGCAAGATCGAGAGCCTGACAGTCTGCTTAACGATCCTGTCGGTATTGAAGGTGGTCTTGTTTCCATCGACACTCAAACTGTCGATTCCCTAGTTCAGCAAACAACTGATGGTAAGGAAGTTATTTGCTAAATTTATCTTTCTGCAACAAACATGAACTAAAAATCTTCCAATGTTTGCAGATGTCAATGTTGAGAGTCTAGATAGAAACTTTAGATGAGGTGTAGTATCTTCTTAACCATCCTAATTGAGATTTCCTTATACATACGCACTCAATCTCCTAGCTCTGAGCTATTTCTTTAATCTCAAGGAGTATTTAGATGAAGATGAGGTTAGTTCGTCAGCCACCTCTTTTAAGGAAGCTTTGTCAGAAGAGACTAGAAATCGACTAAGAGATGTATTGCCAATGCTTGAGAAGAATATAGCTGATTTGATCCAAGACACTAATTCAATGCAGAGAGTCCTCTTGGCCATGAAGAGCAATCCATCCCCAGCTCTCTCCACAATCTTATCATCTTTGTCTATCTTTGAAGTTCAGGCCCTGAAGGTGGGAAAGGCTCAGAGGAATCTATCTGATCGTGAAACTTTACTGGCCAACAGGAACTTCAACAAGCAAAGGCTAAAGAGCTGACACAATTGATTGATGATCTGAAGAATTCCTCCCTCAGGACCAATCTAGAATTGTCCTAACTGGGGATCAAGTGTGCAGAACTTGAGAGGGAGCTGGAAAACATGAAGGCTGTCATTGACCATCGCAAGTTCACCCTGGCCCAAATACTTGATGCCATCAAACAGAAGAAACAAGAATTGTTGGCCAAGGTTAGAGAAGGTAGGGTCATCCGTAGCGACCTTGAGGACATTCCTAGATCAGCCGAAGAAGATAAGCAACAGATTGCATAAGATGATGCTATTTGGCTAGAAATACTAAACGCAATCTAGGATGTTCTAGCTTTGTAATCTACATGTTAACGTGTATCTTGTGTAGAATCAAGCATACTCTCCGTCATTTAATTATACTTCTTGTTTCAGCTAAAGTGCTGATTTGACACAACTGATCCTAGACTTCTAATCTTAATCCAATTAAGTCTAAAAACAAAGCTTTCATTAAGCGAACCCTTTGATCTTCTATCCTTAATCACCCAATGCCATATTCTCTTCGGCATTGGTGAAGTGGCGCTTCACCTTCTATTAATTGTGGTTGCCTTTTGTGCATCCTAAGGCATCCGCCTCATCGCTTCATGTCTTCAAATACCAGCCGAGGGCTTCGGCCTCGAACACATCTCCACTTGCAACTATTCCTTTGCTCTCCTCTGCCTGTCGAAACCCTATAGTAGTTTTCTTTATCCCTTCCATAGATCCTATCATCCTTCATGGCCGGTGAAGACAACCGAGGCAAGCGCGCGGTGGAGGAGATCCTAGAGGAGAACATGCCAATGAACCAGCATCTCTAATGCATGAGGTGACATTGACATTTCCTATATATGATGATGAACTATTCTGACTCCCCTATAGGTTTGTTGTGAATGATAGCCTTCGTCCTCTCCCCAGGGTCAGCAAGCCCTCTAACGCTGTATCTTCTACACTGGCCTCATCATCGGATTCTTCCAACTCCTATAATGGTGACGGCGCCCGATGTTTCCTTCATGAGTGGAGGATGACTCAGAATCATTATGCCAAGGTGACTTGGGAGAATGGCCAACTCGAGATCCACCTCGGGGTCTCTCAGGCTACCCTTCATGCGGTCGAGGAGGAGGCCAGTGCCATTCGAGCGCAGCTGGCCAAATCTGATGCCACGGTGGTAGGTAAGATGAATTCCATGAATGCTTCTATTCTGATTTCCACTGTCTTTATCTTGATAGTCTTTCTGTTCCTATGATTGCTAGCCCTGATGGTGCAATTGGAGTCTCTCCAACTAGCGGCGAATGCGGCCATGGACATTGTCAATGCTCGGGGTTCCCACATCAATGCTTGTCTCCAAGACATCCTAGCCCACATTCAGGAGATCACCCATCATGACGTTCATCATGGCGCATCGGTGGCGCTGACCACGCTGCAAGTCTAGACTGGGTATGAGCTCCATGCCATGGAGACTGGTTTCCTAATGGGCGACGGTCCTAAGGAATAAGAGGACTTGATGGAAGAATTCATCGTAGTGATAGAGGCCATCGTGGACACACATCCACTCAGGATGTGGTGAACAAAATTTTTGATTAGATTGTACTTAGGGTGAACAGATGAATAAAATATTTTGCTCTTCTATGAACGTGTCTTAGTGCAATGCCCCAGTGCATTACTGTCTCTATTTTTATTTCTTGCTCTAGAGGCGATACATATCGTATCGGCTTTTATGTCTTTGAAGATTTTTCATTCTTTGAACTAGAGGCGATACCTTTCTGGTATCGGTTATTAGAGCCGATGACTAAATGAATCGGCTATCAAGTGTTGATCAAATGCTAAGATAACATCCCTTTAAATATTTTGCCATAGAACTTTTCATACCAAAGGTTAAACAATTGATCAACCTAGGTCAAGCATCCCATTAAGCGAAACAGAACCCCTTCAAGAAATCTATCAACTCTGAATCGCACTTAAGATTTGACTTAGCATTCACATATGTCGGCCTAAATCTATCTCTAGGACCAATGCTTATTTTTTCCTCAATCCAATGGCCGATGCGAAGCCATGATTATTTATCAAAATAAACTCTCAGAGCCGATTGCTTGCATCGACTGTTCGCTTGCATTGCTGATTTTAATGAAGCCTCCTTCCCATAACTTGCCAGAAAAGCATTTGAAGTCTCCTAGTTCCTAGAAGACTGGATCGGCTGTTGTGATTCTCACTGACTCATCAGCGTGAACCAGTTCAACATCATCTCCGTGCCATTGATTCAAACATTGATGCATGGTTGATGGTGCACAATAGTTCGCATGGATCTAATCATGACCAAGGAGCAGACTGTACGATCCTTTTCCATCAATGACAAAGAATGTGGTGAGCAGAGTTTTACTCCCAATTGTCAGTTTGACATTCATTGCCCCCCGGGTCTTAGATGCGTTGCCTCCAAAGTCCTTAAGCATCCTGTCAGTCTCAATCAGATCTCTTGGTCCCTTGCCAAGTTTACGAAAAGTGGTGTAAGGCATGAGATTGACAAAAGCACCTCCATCCACCAACATCTTGTTCATCGGCTTCCCATCAATCAAACCTTTTACATATAAAGCCTTTAGTGCCGATGCTTGACTGGTTTATCAAATATTGCTAGTTGTATAATCGTTAACTTGGCAACCATCTCCTCATACTCTGATTCATTGAAATCTGAATAAACTTCTTGATCTGCCAGAGCTCTGAACTCTGATGGCAACAGAAAAGTCGTTTGAATATTAGCCGATGATTGCTTTCTATCGGTTGTTTGCTTAGTACGCCATACTTGAGGTTTACCGGATGACTAAGCCTATTCCAACTCTCTATTCCTTTGGCGTTGCACCCTTCTCTTCTAGCTTCTTGTCAAACCTCCTGGACACCATTGGCCTTCCTGCTAAACATATTCTCTCTTGTTGCCTTCTTCTTCATAATCAGCCCAATCTTGATCGATAACTCTTTTTCCTAGCCGATTATGAATACTTCCATTTTTTAAGCGCCGATCCATGTTATTATGGTGATATGCATTTTGAGCATGATCAGACCGATGGTTGGCTTAAGATTGCCTAAACTCCCAATACTAATTGCTGCACTCTGGACAGTTACTCCTGGTAGGCAACTTCAAACCTTTGTTCTAGTAATGTCTGAAGAAAGGACAATTCCAATGCAATTTAGTTTGCTCTCTTTCGTACCTCTCTTTTTCCTATTGTTGCTGGTATTCTTGCTTTTCCAACCAACGCTGATAATCCTTTTCTTTCTGTCATTGCCACTTATTCAACAGAATTCGAGACGTAACCCGCAGCTTTGTCACCCCTTCCTTTGATGTTTCTCCCTGCTCATATCAGCTCTTTGGCTTATCGCGATGTCTTTTAATTTCCCTATATTTATCGGCCGATATTTGCATCTTGGGATCGACTGTTCTAGCTTCTCTTGATTTGGTTGATGTTAGGACCTTGGTCTTTTCTTTGAGCAGCCTAGCGTCAACCATGTTTTGATCTCCTAGGAAAGGATTATCATCAACTTTCATTTTTCGAGGCATATCAAACTTGAGCCTTCCTTGCTGAATAGCTCTCTGTATATGCTGCCGAAAAATTCTGCATTTATTTATGGAATGAGAAGTAGCGTTATGGAACTTGTAGAACTTCTTATTCTTCAACTGATTAGGGGGCAATATAACATGATTATCAGGTAACTTGATCTGCCCCTTCTCAAGCAAGAAATCGAAGAGTTTGTCTAATTTTGTGACATCAAAGTCATAGCTCTCCTCGACTCCTCTTCCCCAAGGATTTGGCACCATTACTATCTTTTTGCCCTAATTCCATTCAGCCGCAACAACCTCTTCTTCTTCATCTTCATAGTCGTCATTGACCGAGTATGGATGATAAGCTTCGGCCATTGTGGTACTCTTCTAAAATTGGGTATCTCTGTGCATACTCTGGAATTGGCTATTAAGCGCTGCCACTCGTTGAGCCAATTGACCCAAGTTGTCAAATTCTTATCCCATCAGTTTTTCCTTCCACATGGGTAGCATTCCTTGAACGACTAAAGCAGCTAGCTGATCATCAGCCAAGTTTAATGAGAAGCATAAGTTCCTAGTTTCTCAAAACCTCTGAAGAAACTCAATGCCTGATTCATTAGTCTTCTACCTTATAGTTGTTAGATCGGATATCTTCTTTTCTCTAGTCCCAATGTAAAAATATGTATGAAACTTCTTCTCTAGGTCAGCCCAATTGGCGATGGAATTGACTGGCAGTGATGAAAACCAAGTGAAGGCTGTCCCTAACAGGGATAGGGAGAAGAAATGAACTCGATGGGCCTCTTCAACAGATGCCTCACCCAATTGAATGAGATACCGACTAACATGTTCTATCGTGCTTATAATGTCTTAGCCAGTGAACTTAGCAAACTCTGGGAGCCTGTAATTTGTGGGAAGAGCGATCAAATCATACCATTCTGGATATGGGCATTTGTACGAAAAGGTCAGTCCTTTTGGCTTCAGACCGAACTAATTCTTCATCATCTCGGTCACCTTTTGCAACAACTCGTTGGCATGTGAATTTGGATTTCTCTGCACCTGCTGACTCATCTGTGGATTGAAATCTCGTGTGCCTTGATAGCCTAGATTTGGAATCATGTGAAGGGTGTTATAATCTGTGCCATAATGATAACCCTGTGGAATATCTATATGATGGGTCCTTTGCTGGTTTGCTGCTTAAAGTCTTGGATTGTAGATGTGAGGATCTATATCTCTATGGATCCTTTGAATTGATGGTGCTATTTTTTGAGCCGATGATGGTATGTGGCCTGATGTGCCAAAATTAATCACCTAGTTCTGACCTTGCCCCGCTGGCTGTTGCACATGCTGTACTGATGGTCCAGGATTATATTGTATCTGATTCATAGTAGTACCTTGAGCTTGTTCAGATGAACCTTGAACTGCCTGGACATCATCATTACTAGTTGGTGCTGCTTCTTGATGGCTGGTACCAACTTGATTAGTCTCTTAGATCACCAGATGTGGAATGTTGTAATAAGCCAGCCCAACTTGACCACCTAGAAACCCATGAATCACCTCTTTCATGGCATTGTGGAATGTGTCCAAAAAAGCTTCATTATGGCTTGATATGGCATCACGAATAGATTCGTCTACAACTTCCATAAAGAAATGCCTGTCTTCAGCTTCAACTGTATCTGTCTGCCCGTGTAATAGAACTCTTGGTAGTGGAAATTTCTGAACAATTGTGTTGTCACGTGTTTTGGTGTAGGACAACAAACACTTGTCCCAAAATTCTTCTATAGCTTTGCTGATGATATCTTTATCTCTATTAGTTAGATCTTCATAGTGTACCATAAGGATGTCATTATTGTTGTGAACCGCCATGACGATTGTGGGGTCCCACTAGGCGTGCCAGAAATGTGTGTTGGCACAAAATTTCATCTCGTGCTGAGGGCACACGAGCAAGCTGGAAGAGTCCGCTCGATGGAGCTAGAGATCCCCCTAGCTTCAGCGCAGGGATGGTCGATCCTGCGCACTCCTCCCAAGACATGCTAGTCAATTTGACCCTACAATTGACAAGGAGAGAAAGTTTATCAATAATTTAGGGCATAACATGCTGGTGTTACCAGATAGTCCCAAATGTGCGGCTCTAAGAGCCGATATGAAAGGAGATCGACTAAATAGTCAATTCTAGCATATTCATAAGAATAAATCAGTTAAAGCTCATAGGGTTGTGTAAGAAGAAGCAGCTATCATTCAGGATGAATATCATTATTTAGACAAATATTAGTCAATGGCAAAAGGATGTCAACAATGATTAATTTATGCTAAGCCAATGATTGCAAGTAACCGAACTCCTTTTCATGTAAAAGAAATAGCTCATCATCATTCAACCATTTAATAAAGATAAATCTAATGAACATATTAGATCTCATCTATCGCTATGACTAGTGGGGCATGAGGTAGAATCATGCAGGTCATAGAAACAACAATAGACTCGATGACCCTATCTTATTGCTAATATCAGTGGGGCATGAGGTAGAATCATATAGGTCGTAATACAATAATAAGATCATGGGGCTAACACATCTTTCAACCTATCCCTACTTCAATGGTCTCGTGACGTGAACTGTTCGTGGAAGAATTCAATATCGGCTAAAACAATCGATTCAGGCATAGCGCATAGTTAAGGTTATGCCCTATCAGGAACAAATCTATCAAATAACGATCCCCACTTCACGGTGCTAATAGTGGGGTGTGAGGTAGAATCACACAGGCCATGGAACAGTTTTCGCTAGCCAATAGATCTACTCAAGATCAGACATGCCTTAACCATACACTATGCACGATCAAGATTGATATAAAATAGCCAATAAAACATAACTCATCGTTTAAAGTGCAGATTAGATCAGTTTAGATTAACAAATGATGGGTTAAACAAGATATAAGGCCAATCTAGATCAATCCTAATTGAGCGAAGTGATATTGTTGTAATTAAATAAATAATGGAAGCAATAAGCAATATCGGTAACTTAATGAATCCATCCAAAGGAACGCCACCCTTAGATAGAGCCGATAACTTGACCTTAATCTAGTTCGAGCAATGGAGGTCGACCGGATCGATGCAGCCTTACTTGAACTAGACAAGAATCGATAACTAACTTATACCAGAGTCGTAGTGGAGGTCGATCGGATCAATACAGCTATATGAATAGAAGTATAAGCCTTGATGGTACTTACCAACAAGTAGTGGAGGTCGACCAGATCGATGCAGCCATACTCGCTGAAGAACTCACCGAGATCTACTCTACTCCTACTCCTAAGGGGTGGCTGGAGCCAAAAAAGTAAGTAACTTGTATTGGATTGATTGTGTGTCTTTCTTACAATAGCCGAGGTTTGATATTTATACCCAGGGCCTACACATGAATCCTACTCGAGCATGACTCATTACAATCTTTGTCATAGAATAAAACATTCCTAATTTAAGATAACTTGGACCCTAATCTTTCCCTTTTCGTAGAGTCCGATACGTAATTTCCTGGTGCCAACCGTAGCTCATCATCGCTATCTGCTAATGTCATCCAAAGAGATCCAATTCCTAAGTCGTATCTGAATCAGCTGATATCGATCCTCATGCAATCGATTCCTTGATGGGCACAATTTGGAAGCCTTCTAATTCTCGCATTCTTCTTTCCAAATTTTGGTGTAAATAGGCCCATATAACCTCGTACCCTTTCGGCTGGAATTTATGCAAAAGAGTCCCCCGACCTTAACAAAATCAACCCGTGGTCCCTCGGCTGATTCAAAATCTTGATTTTGATTTATTTTATTTCAAAAATAAGTTCCATCTATTTACAAAATTGCCACTATCTTCATTAGGCCATATCTTCTCCGTTTTAACTCCGATTTGATCCGTTCAAGTTGCGTTAGGTTCGTAATGACATAATCTACGCATTAGTATCAATGTTTTCCATGTCACTATTTCTAGAATTTCATGGTCTAAATTCTAACTTAAATAATAATTATGCAACTAGATTTCTAAATAAAATATGATTAATTTTGTTTTAATTTTCTAATTTAAATCAAACTTGATCTAATTTGATTTAGATATTTCTCTAAAATATCTTATATATCTTTTTATATAGCTAATATTAATGAGGCTCGTGGTTCTCTTTTATAAAATAAATCTTTCGGTAAAGTATATCTTTCGGTAGTTGTATCTTTTTCACCGTAGCTCTGATTAGCATGCTTTTTGTGTATGTGTGTTCGTAGTAACATATAGAACATATTTAAAACCTCACTTGTTTCATATGTTTGGTGTACTATTCTAATGTAGTTCTATTATTTGCTTTGTGTATGATTGCATGGATGCTTGTGTGGTGCTTTATGATCATGTATAGTCGATGAACTATACATGGTGAATCAAGAAGTAGATCTTTGAAGGTTTGGAATAGAAGAAGGATCCAAGTTTAAGGCAAGTATGGCATGGGATCTTCCTTGTTGTCCTATTCACTCTAATGTCACTTAATTCATATGCATCTATCTACCATGGCAACCGTAGCAAATTTTCTTAGCTATTTGATATCCTGGATTCCTTGTCACCTTTGTGGTATTGCATTAGGTAGTATAATGCTAGTGCTCAACTAGAACCATGATCTTGTAACTTGACTAATGGTATTTGCAATAAACACTAAAAGATGCTTTTTAGCAACATGGAATAAGGGGGCTAGAGCATTGGGCTATTTTTATGGTGCTCTAGATTTCTCTCCCTAAGGACTTATCTGTAAGTGATCACTCGGGACTTACAGTACAGCTGTAAGGGCTACATGGCTCTAGCTTCAGCTCAGTATGAGGACCTTTTTCTAGCTTGTTAGTGGTTACCTTTATTAGCATAAGAATGGCTTGACAAATCGGGTACAGTGCGGCCTCTGTCCCCTTGAGTATAGGCTGCATGCCATTGTGCCATCGGGAAGGAGGGCTCTACATCTGTTTGTTGAGTGAATCTAGTGGCCCTTACTTGTTAGTTGAACCTTTGAAAGGCTTCATAGTGAGCCCTGCTGACCTTTCTTGGAAGTGGGTCAAGAGATTAGCTACCTCGGGTGAAAGGATAGATCATGACTCATGATGAAAGTGTACAACCTCTATAGAGTATAAAACTGGTATATCAGTCATGCTCATGATCATGAGTGGCCTTGGAACATTTACAGAATAGATGATGAACGCAGATGATACTGATGATGAAGATGCTCACTAACGATTACTATTTATGCTATTCATTATTCATGTTTACCTAATCATGTGTTTATATGGGCTTGTGAATAAACTTGTTGCCACCCTATTGCTAAAATCATGACTCATTAAAAGCTAATCGCAGTTAACCAGTGTCAGCCTTTTGAGCCTCATGAACCCCATGTTATATTTGTTGAGTACGACATGTACTTACGCTTGCTTTATTTTTTCAAATATTAGGATAAAAATCTCGGATGGGTACCAGATTGCTAGAGTTTGGAGGAATTAGGCTTGTGATCAACCAGTCAATTGTCCCTATGAATTGGAGTCTTCACCCAAAGATTGAAGTTGTCTTTCCATTGTTTGCTGTCTAAGGTTATATCCTTTATACTAAGTACGTTATATATTGAGTATTGTCTATTAATATTACCCTTATTTGTAGCTATATGTGAGATTTGACTTCTTAGGCTCACATATGGTGTGTATCTAGTTTTGTTCTTACAACTAGGTGCTACATATGGAGATCCCTAGTGCTCTAAACACGAATAATCGCTGAAAACCCACTAGAGATGAATCGTAATCTTCCCCGGATGACCATGGTCAGGATTACACCCCAAGCTAGGAAAGGAACCTCAAATGGAACAAAAGATATCCTATTGACATCATCAACACCAACTCAACCTCAGAGATTACACCAAGACACAATAACTCGGTTTCCATTGCCATCCCTCTTGATAATTGAGTCAATTCCACAAAGACAACAAGTTACCGGATAGTCCGCTAAATCTACCAGAGTATCGGATAAATATCAGGTCAGCAGTAGAAAGTGGGAAATGAGTTGTTTGCCACTTAGGGAAGTGGGACCCTCATGTCACCATGAAATGGGATAGATATTTCTTATCTAAAGTCACACTCTATCACTCATCCTCCCGTTTGCAACATTCTCTCTCTCTACTCACTCAAGAACAAGCAAGTACCCTAAGAGCCAGAGAAGGGAGGGATTGGAGAAGAGATTGAAGGAAGGAAGGGAGAGGAAGAAGGGAAGCCTCAGTAGCAACCCATGGACACCCTTCACCCCCTCAACCCCTTCATGGTGAGCTCAACAAGAATCATCCTCATTTCTTGGATTTCCCACCCAAGAATCTAATCAATAGTTTGTGATGCAAGATTGGAAGTTTCTTGCTAGTGGCGGTTCCATCATATGTATGTAAGTTCAAGAAGTTCTTATCTAGCTCAATCATCCAACAACTCCATGGATTATCCCTTGATTCACCTTTTGGAATGTTTGCAAGAAAGAGTTCATATGAAGTCAGTCATGAATGGAAGGGGAAGTAGAGATGGAGAAGATTTGGATCTTCAAGATTTGGCTACAGAAGCTCTCAAATCTCAAAGCTAAGGATTTCATCTCAACCTCATGGTTTTATCTTCATATCTCCATATCTCTAAGTTTGATCCTAAACCTATAGCCACACTTAGCAAAACAAACTTCAAACCCAACTATCTTAAGCCCAATAAGCCACCTAAGCTACCCCAAAGATATCTTGCACATGCATAGATAATAGTTCAGCGCATCTATAAGCATGAACCCCAAGATCACCCAAGAACATAGGTTCTATCAATCGTTTGACGGAGTGTCCGCCAACCCTAGAAACCACTCAATAGAGCCTTACCTTCTGTCAACCTGAATCAATAGAGTGTCATGGCTTCACTAGAGTGTCCACTGATTTATAAGAGTGTCAAACCCCACAACCCAAGAGCATAGAGTCCTCAGTAGAGCATCCGTGATCTCTCACGGAGTGTCCGTTGATTTATAGACTCAGTAACCCAGCAAACCCAAAACCTCCTAGTTCCTATTGGAGTGTCTGTTACCTTCAATGGAATGTCCGTTAGCCCAAATAGAGTCAAACCATACCTAAGTCACTTCGAAGCCTAACCCAACGAAGTGTCCGCCACCTTGGTTGGAGTGTTCGTCAAGCTCACCGTAAGGATGTAGTTGCCTAGATAGCTTACCCAAGAAGTCAACAATACTAGGTTAGGCTTAGTTGCAAATAGTGCAATAGTAGAGCCACAATTAGATGTATCTTCCCAAGTTCCAAAGCAAACTTTTGTCTCCAAGTCCCCATTGGTTGTCCTCAATCCTGATCTTCGCCTTCTTTTCAGGAGCCGAGTAGCATGAGGATGTGTGTGAGTTGTCGTCTACAACTTTGAATTCATTCGAACAACAAAACCAGGCAGGCACCCCACTACTATGAACCCTATTTTGGATACTTATTGAGTTTCATTATGAGTTATGCATTTCACATAGATTTGGTTAACAACTTAATGTAATTTGCCCTTTGAATTGTCACCAAATGTAATCCTTTGTTGACCATCCACTTCATCTAGTGAGGTGAACATACGAGGATCACTGGTCATATGTTGAGTGCAACCACTATCAATAACACAATGACTTCCACCAGTCTTGTAGTTCACCTATACACACAAGAGATCAAGCTTGATTTTTAGGGACCCAAACTTGATGAGGGCCCTTGACTTTCTCAACTAGTGACTTAGCAACCCAAATTTGCTTAGGCCTATTCTTGTTTGGTGGACCTAAGAACATGACTTTCATCTTTCCACTAGAATCCTTTCTAAGCATGTAGTGAGCATTGAAAGCAAAGGGTCTAGCATGCTTGAGCAAGTGTTGTGGTGGTGGAGTTTCATAGTCATGAGCAAAGTGACCTTCTTGTCCACAGCATCTCTTTAACTTAGGCTTTGACTTGTGTTGCTGATGTTGAGCTTGAGCTTTCCTCTCTTGATTTGCCAAGAATCCAATACCACTTCTATCGATCTTCATCACGGTGTTCATAAATAGCTCACTTTGAAGATATTGGCCTCTTGTGAACTTGCTCAAACCAATCTTGAGATGTTCTTTCTCTAACTTTAGTTTCTTGTTCTCCTCTCTAAGCTCATCATGATTTGATAGCTTCTCAAGATCCTTCTCCAACTTGAGCCTCTTGTTCTCTACTCTAAGCATCTCATTCTCAAGAGCCATATCATAATCATTGTCAAGATTCTCTATCACAATTGTGTTGGTGGTTGATAGCTTTTTGTTGATGGCCACTAACATCAATCATAAACCATCAACATATCCTACATATATACTTAATTTCATCACCAAACATAGGTATAGGGCTTTAAACTGACAAATTCCACAAGTTTTGGTGAATCTGTGTTTTCAGCAGGGTATATCTAGAAAATCGTCAAGGGGGACCTAAACATCAGAATTAATCATACCTATCCATGACAAAACTAGCACTAGAAGGTTCTAGAAGACACCAGAGGGCAACCCACCATGTCACCCGATTTTAAGGATAAAATAGGATGCATAAATCTTATGTGCGCCCAGAGATCAGTCACACACATAAGCTGACAAATTACAAAGTATCATCACAGTTTTTATTACATCACGAACAATAATTCATTCCAATAATATCAAGTCTATCATGAAAGCGAAAGAACTAGATAACTAGTCTCCACGAGAGCCTCAAACTCCATAGGGACATCGACTGGTGAAGCACAAGTCTAGTAATCCTCAGGGTATTCCTCATAACCATTGCCATATATTACACATCTAGGATTTTTATACAAATAATGAAAATAAACAAGTATAAGTACATCTCGTACTCAACAAGAATAACATGGGTTTATGAAGCTTAGGAGGCCGACACTAGTTTACTGCAGTTAGCATTTTAATAAGTCAAAGTTTTAGCACTATATTAGCATTTAGATGTGCTCAAGCCCCAATTAAACCATATGATCATAAACATGAGTCATAGTCATCATTAGAATTATCATCATTAATAACATCAACATCAAGTGAGCAACTATTCCATCAGTTTTTTGGGCCGCTCGTGTCCGTGAGCACGGCTGATATACCAGTTTTAATACTCTATAGAGTTTGTACACTTTAACCGTGAGCCATGATTTACCCTTTTGCCCGAGGTAGCTAGTCTCTTAACCCCCTTCCTAGGGAGGTTGGTAGGGTTCACTATAAAGACTTTCAAAGATTTCCCTAATAAATTAGTAGCCACTAGGTTTCCTTAGCATGGGATTATAGAGCCCCCCTTCCGAATGGCACATTCTGTGAAGGCTACACATAGGGACAGAGGCTGCACTATACTCAGCTCAATAGGCCCCATTTGTGCCCTTTTGGGTAACTACTAACAAGCTAGAAAAGGTCCTGCTATTGAGCTAAAGCCAAGACCCTTTCGCTTGTACTATATGTCTTAGCTTTTGCCAACAGATAAGTCCTTAGGAAGGGCCAAGAGCATCTTGTAGAAAAGCCAATTGCTCTCTCGTCCTATCGTCCAATTGCTAAGAGCATGTTTTACCATTCATTCCATAGAACCATTAATCATCATTCAGATCATGTATAGTTAATTTGAACACTAGCAGCTACCCATATGTAGGTATAACCCATCGGTAATCAAGGTACAACATAACAATAACTAGGAGATCCTTACGGGTATCAAATTAGACACATGCACATAACTAAATAATTAAATGGTGAATAGGACAAGGAGATCCCATGCTATACTTGCCATTCTCAAAGTTTCCCTGCTGGTCCTGGTCGTCAAAGTAGTACTCTTGATCACCGTGAATTGCTCACCATTTATACTCGATCATCACATCAACATACAAGCATCCGCAGGCAATCATGCATAGCAAACAAAGACTACAAATTAGAATAGTACACCAATAGAGATAAAACACGATAAAAGGTTTATAAAATGAATCTATGTCTTGCTAAGAACACACAGACGCGAAGATCATGAAAATCAGAGCTAAAACATGAAAGTTATGAGTTAAACAAGATTTCCTATAGTAGTTTAATAGATTAATTCTAACCATGAATTGAAAGTGGAAAACATGATTAAAAGTACCATAAACATGTAGATTATGTAACTATGAACCTAACGCAACTTGAACGGATCAAATCAGATCTAAAACGGGTGAAATATGGTGAAAATGGCTCTAGATGGCAAAACCGTAAATAATGCGAACTATTTTCATAATAAAATAAATCAAAATTCAGGTTTTTTGAATCCGGCCGAGGACTGCGGGCGCAATTACAAAGAAACCAAGGGTCCCTATCAATTTCACCATGCGAAGGGTTATCAATGAATCTGATCTGGACGAACCAGATTAGAACAGAGAGAGAGATGAGCACCGGTCGGAACAAGGCTCCAGCGATGGTGCAGCCATGGCCGGCAGCGAGACTTCGCCAGCATGCATGAAATAGGGCCCTACGGGCCATGATTTGATGAACGGAGAGCACAAGGAGATAGCAGGGATGAAGGAGACCTCACTCCGATGTTGAACGCGGCCGGGGAAAGAAGCCAGCGTGGTGACGAACATGGCCGGTGGCGAGAAAAGCTCACCAACGCGCGTGAGACTGGCCCTAGCATCCATGATTCGACCCGAGAAATGCATGGGAAGCAAGAGGAGGAAATAGGGATCTCACCATGCAAAAAATGAAGGCAAAGACGAGTCAAAGATGGCAAACGGCTCGAAATGGCGGACGAAGCCTCCCTACGAAGTTCGGCGAGGGTTAATGGGGTCCAGAGTGCGGTAGTGATCAAAGAGAGGGGCTAGACAGATCCTTAACCTCATAACGATGAGCAGCAAGGGATCAGAGATGGCACAGGGGCTCCCAATGATGGGCGCGGCATCGGCGGTTGCGAGCAAGGGTTGTAGGCGGTGCTGTGAGCTCGATGGATGGGAAAAGAGAGTGCAAGGGGGGCGGCAGCTTAAGTAGAGCACCTAGGTGCACGTGCAGGAGGCCAACGACACCGAGAAGCTTAGGCATAGGGTGGCGGGATAAGCTACGGTTGCGTCTGGATAAGGGAGAAATCCACTCGTCTTCAGCGGGAGGTTGGGATGGCACGAGGTAGATGGAAGCACCGATAGGTGGACCCCACATGTTAGCGAGATAGAGGGAGGAAGAGAGGGAGAGAGCTGGGGCACGCCTATGTTGGGCTAGGACGATAGGTGTCACACCCAATTTTAAGAATAAAATTGAATGCACAAAACTCGTGCGTGCCTAGGAATCAATCACACACACAAGCTGACAAATTACATAAAGTATCATCACGGTGTCTCATACATCAGAGTTATTATAAAACTTAGTCTTATACATCACAGCGGAAAAATAAAAAGATAATAAAACTCTCGTGGCCGTCATCACAGGGAAGGTCAACTGGTTGACCACAAGCCTAATAATCCTCTGGGAAATCCTCATACCCGTTGTCATCTGTTACCCATCCGGGATTTTTATCCAAGTAAAGAAAATAAACAAGTGTAAGTACATTCCGTACTTAGCAAGCTAACATGGGGTTATGAAGCTCAAAAATGATAGACTCTGGTTTACTGCAGTTAGCATTTTTAATAGGTCAAGCTTTTATTCCCAAGTATTATCAACTTATGCTTAAGCTCCCATTTAATCCTCATAAGAACATATATTGGGGTCAAGTGTACCATATATCATCATTGAACAACTTTAAATGATCATCGACAAGTAACCAATTATTCTGTGAGTTTTCCGAGCCGCTCGTAACCGTGAGCACGGCTGTTATAACAGTTTGTTACCCTCTGCAGAGGTGGTGCACATTCACCACGAGTCGTGATCCCCATATGCCCGGGTTAATTACTCCCATGTCACTTCCAAGGTGAGCGGGCAGGGTACACTATGAAGCCATTTCATAGGTTTCCCTAACAAGTTAGGGCCGCTAGGTTTCCTTGGTAGGCAGATGTAGGAACCCCCCTTTCCTATGGCACATATCCATCGCGGCTATACACATAGGAACAGAGGTAGCCCTATACCCAAAGTGGCAAGCCCCATTTGCGCCAAAAAGGTAACCTCTAACTAGCTAGGAAAGATCCTATTACTGAGCTAAAGTCAGAGCCATATGACCCTCCTGGTTGCACTGTCAGTCCCAGCTTTTGCCGACAGATAAGTCTTTATGGAGGACTGGGAGCAACATGAACAAAGGTCATTTGCACTTTCGCCCTATGGAACAGTTGTTATAAATCATGTTACTCGCTTTGTTCCATAGTATCATTCATCAACATGTATGTCAAGTTCAGTTAGAGCACTAGCAATCTACCCATATGCATTTAACCCATAGGAGGCAAGGAACAGGATAAACAATCACTAGGATGTCCTTACGGGTATCAAAATTAGACACATGCAAATGAGTAATTGATTAAGGTGAAATAGGACATCAAGGAAGGCTCATGTTATACTTGCCTTGGTTCACAAACTCGTGCTAGTCCTGCTGGTCATCGAAGAGTTCTTGGTCTCCAACGTTTTCCCCACCGTCTGAACGCGACCAACACGACAACATACAACATTCCAAAGGCATTCATGCAAAGCAAACATTCCTATCATTATAACAATACACCAACAGTATTGAAAACAAGATGAAATATTTGTAAACATATTCTACATCTCGCTACGATCACGTCAACGCGAAGTTCACGAAAATCGGAGCTAAATAGCGAAAGTTATGATTTAAACGGGTTTTCCTATAGCCATATATTTAATTAAATATAATCATGACATTAAAAAGTTTCCAACTTGACTAACAGTAGTTCTAACATGTAGCTTATGAAATTACGAAGCTAACGCAATTTGAATGGATCAATTCGGAGCTAAAACGACAATTTTATAAGCGAAACAGTTCAAATGGCATTTCTGTAAATACTGAAAACGTAATTTTGACTTAAGCCGTGGAGTTTACGCTTTCCAAACGGGATTGCGCAATCGGGGAAATACGCTTTGGACTGCAGGTTAGGACTTAGAAAAGTCCAGGGACTCTTTTGAAAAATAGCCATGCGAAGGGGTATCTTCCACTGGTGGCCGTTGATCTCGCAATGGGCGGTTGAGATTAGACCGAGGAGGAGAACAAGGGGGGGGGGGGGGCTGGCTGGAACAGTACCCCAGGCGGCCAGGCGCCATGGCTGGCGGCGAAGTCTCACCGGTGAGCTCGGTTAGGGGGGCTAGGGTTCGCCAAACGAAAAGCCGAGTGCTCTAGGGGATGTGGGGGAGGAAGGGGGTCGCGGCCATGCCGTTACGGCGGCCAGGAACGGCGGCTAATGCGGTGGCCGCCATGGCCGGCGACCATGGCTCGTGGAGCTCGCGGCCAAGGCTCGAGAAGCCAAGGAAAAAGAAAATAGAGGTACCGGGAGATAGAGGGATGCCGGGGGGTTCTCACCACGGGGAAGAAGGGGGACAGCGAAGCACGGCGGCGACGGTCCGTGCAAAGGCGGGCGGCGGATTTCCAGCGACCCTCGGGGCGGCGGTTGTAGCTCCCACGCGTGCGGGTGAATGGAAAAATGGGGCGTGGAGGCAGCAGGGAGGGGCAGAGACAGGCTCAGTGCCGATTTAAAGCGGCCGGGGCGCGAGGGGGGGGCACGCTCCCACAATGCCGTTCGTGGGCGGCGGTTGTGGCCAGGCCGGGCGGTTCCGAGGCGCACGGGGTGAAGACGGCGCTGACAAGCGGGCCTAGGCATCAGCGGCAGGGCACGGGCGCAGGCGCGCGGCAACGGTTGGCGGCCGAGTGGGCTGGCGGGGCTTGCTGGGCCGGGCGGCCGAGGCGCGCGGCTGGGCTGGCGCGGCTGCTGGGCTGCGGAGAAAAAGGGGAGAGGGGCCAGCGGGCCGAATGTGAGGAAGGGGAGGAGATGATCATTTTTCCTTTTTATTTTCCAAACGATTTTTCCCAAAAGCATTTTCAAATAATTTTTGAATATATTTGAACTCTAATTCAAGAACAATCATCCCATGAATAAATATTGTAGCAGCATGTATGCATCAAAAGTTTCAAATCTTATAATTGATTTTAATTCCCCAAAAATTATTAATTTCCTATAATTGAATGCACACTTAATAACATAATTAAATCAAATTTACTTATTTTAAAAGAATGAAAAATTTTGGGTGTTACAATTCTACCCCCCTTAAGATGAATCTCGTCCTCGAGATTCAGGTGATTGCTTACTCAAACAGTTGGGGATAAGTCTTTCTCAGATCCTCTTCTCTTTCCCAGGTAGCCTCATCCTCTATATAACGATTCCACTGCACCTTGCACATCTTTACTGTTCGGCTTCTCGTAACTCTTTCGGTAGTTTCCAAGATCTTTATCGGATACTCTTCATAAGTAAGATCTTCCTTGACAACAAGTTCTTCCAAAGGAATTTGTTCTTCTGGTACCCTCAAACACTTTTTCAACTAGGAAACATGGAACACGTTGTGCACACCGGACAAGCTCTCAGGCAGTTCCAACTAATAAGCTACTTCTCCACGTCTCTCTAGGATCTTAAAAGGTCCTATATACCTTGGTGCTAACTTTCCCTTTATATTGAATCTTCTCACACTTCTCATTGGTGACACTTTCAAGTACACATAATCACCAATCTCGAAAGTCAGCTCTCTTCTGTGGGTATCAGCGTAACTCTTCTGTCGGGACTAAGCTACTCTCAAATTGTCTCTAATCATTCTCACTTGTTCTTCCGCGTCTCTAAGGACATTGGGTCCAAACACTTGAGTTTCTCTAGTCTGATTCTAGAACAAAGGCGTTCTACACTTACGTCCATACAACGCCTCGAAAGGTGCCATCTTGAGGCTCTTTTGATAACTGTTGTTGTACGAGAACTCTGCATAAGGCAGACTCTTATCCCAACTATCACCATACTGAAGTGCACAGGCTCTCAACATATCTTCCAAAATCTGGTTGATCCTTTCCGTCTATCCATCAGTTTGCGGGTGGTAAGCAGAACTGAAATTCAACTTTGTTCCCAAAGATCTATGTACTTTATGCCAGAATTGCGATGTAAATTGGGTGCCTCTATCCGACACAATTTTCTTGGGAACACCATGTAAGCACACTATTCTTTCCATGTACAACTCTGCTAATCTTGCACCATTATAGGTAGTCTTGACTGGTAAAAAGTGAGCAACTTTGGTGAGTCGATCCACTATTACCCATATCGAATCATAACCTCTTTGAGTGCGGGGCAGTCCTACAATAAAATCCATACCAACTTCTTCCCATTTCCATTCAGGAATCTTCATTGCTTGTAGTAACCCTGCAGGTCTTTGATGCTCAGCTTTCACTCTTTGACAAGTGTCACACAAAGCCACATATTCTGCCACATCTCTCTTCAAACCATACCACCAATACTTTTCTTTGAGATCCAAGTACATCTTGGTACTTTCGGGATGTATAGAATAAGCAGACTCATGGGCCTCTTGCAGAATTGCATCTCAGATAGCTTTCACTTCTGGTACACATATCCTTTTCCCAAACCAAAGAGTTCCATTCTCATCCATTCTGAATCCGGGTGCCTTTCCAAGCACTACATTCTCTGCTATCTCCTTAAGTTTTTCATCCTCCAATTGTCCTTTGCGTATCTCCTGCTCCAATATAGGCTCTATCACCAATTCCATTGCATTAGTGACTAGGCTCAAGTTGAGATACTCTATTTCAGCACACAACTCTGCTGACATAGATGTTATCTGAATTCCATTGGCATAACTCTTTCTGCTAAGTGCATCAGCTATGACGTTTGCCTTTCCCAGGTGATAATGCACTTCCAAATCATAGTCTTTGATCAATTCCAACCAATGATGTTGTCTTAGATTTAGATCTGATTGGGTGAAGATATACTTCAAACTCTTATGATCAGTATAGATATCACTCTTATGTCCAATTAGATAATGTCTCTAGATCTTCAAAGCATGAACCACAGCTGCCAATTCCAAGTCATGAGTAGGATAATTCAACTCATGTTTCCTTAGTTGTCTAGATGCATATGCAACCACTCTTCCTTCTTGCATAAGCACACATCCAAGACCCAAACGGGATGCATCACAATATATAGAGAAGTTCTTGCTTAAATCGGGCAAAATTAATACTGGAGCTGTAGTCAATCTCTTCTTTAACTCTTCAAAGTTTGCCTGGCATTTATCCGACCATACATACTTAGCACTCTTTTCCAACAGAGCTATCATGGGCTTGGCTAGCTTGGAAAAACCTTCAATGAACCTTCGGTAATAACCGGCTAATCCCAAAAAGCTACGAATCTCACTTACAGTTGTTGGTGGTTTCCAATTCAGTACATCTTGCACTTTGCCTGGATCCACCGCTATTCCACCATTGGAGACAACATGACCCAGAAAAGAGACTTCCTTTAACCAAAACTCACACTTGCTCCGCTTAGCATACAATTTATGTTCCCTAAGCTTTTGCAAGACTAACCTTATGTGTTCCGCATGTTCTGCTTTAGTCTTGGAGAATATTAGTATGTCATCTATGAATGCTACCACAAATTTATCCAGAAACTCCATGAAAACCTTATTCATCAGATACATGAAGTATGTAGGTGCATTGGTCAATCCAAAAGACATAACGGTGTACTCATATAGTCCATACCGTGTAGTGAATGTTGTCTTGGGTATGTGTGAGTTCCAAATCTTAAGCTGATGATAACCAGATCGGAGATCAATCTTGGAGAACACATGAGCTCCTCTCAACTGATCAAACAAATCATCAATCCTAGGCAAAGGGTATTTATTCTTGATGGTAACCTCATTAAGTGAGTGGTAATCCACACACATCCATTGACTACCATCCTTCTTATCCACAAAGATCACAGGTGCCCCCCATGGGGAAGAATTGGGGCGTATGAAACCTTTTTCTTGCAACTCTTTTAGTTGTTTCTTAAGCTCTTCTAATTCATTAACTCCCATTCTATATGGACGTTTAGCTATTGGTGCAGTTCCAGGTAATAATTTGATAATGAATTCAATGTCTCGGTCAGGTGGCATACTTGGCAAGTCATCGGGGAAGACATCCGGGAACTCCTCCACGACACGATCTTGTTCATTGACTTCACCTTCTAGCTGATTCACTGTGGCTGTAGGCTGAGCTTGCACTACCACTTCTACACAGATTCTATCTCCATTGAGTGATGTCACAACCACAGATTTCTCCTGACACTGAATCACTGCCCGGTGTTGTTTCATCCAATCCATTCCCAGGATAAGATCAATTCCCGCTGTTCTCAACACAATAGGCTTCACCTTGAAGTCTACCCCCCTTAAGGAAATGCTAGTTGAGGGGCTCCAATAAGAAGCGGGCATACTACCTCCTGGGGAATTCACTAGTATGGGGTTTTTCATGGCACACAAAGGTATGCTATGTATTCTAACAAAAGCTTGGGAGATAAAATAATGTGAAGCACCAGAATCAAAAAGTACGGTAGCAGAAATAGAGTTGACGCTGAACGTACCTAACATGGCCTCAGGTGTCTCCTGGGCTGCATCAGATGACACATAGTTCACCTTCGCTGTGAGAGGTGGTCGGGCGTTGAACTTCTGATTGTTGGTCTGGTTCAGAGGTGCTTGTTGGTTCTGCTTCTTAGGACACTGATGAGCATAGTGACCTACTTCTCCACATCAGTAACAGGCATTGGGATTGTTGGGTGCACCACTCTTCACAGGAGCATTGTTAGTCACTCCCTGGTGTGTTGCAGGATTACTAGTCTGTTGCGGGGGACGCTGATTTCCAAACTATTGCTGATACTGAGGGCATTGCTGGAACTGGTTCCGCTGAGGATACTGACCACAGTTTCCCTGGTGAGTTGGTCCTTGATTCCTCTGCTGGAAACCTTGTTGGAGATAAGCACATGGGCGAGTGTTGCTTCCAGAAGCTTGCCCTTGGAGCCTTCTTTTCTTAGCTTCCATCTCCCTGCGCTTATCATCAATCACGATTGCGCGATTCACCAAAGACTGGAAGTTAGGATAAGTATTAGACATCAGCTGGAGCTGCAGTCCATCATAGAGTCCCTTGAGGAAACGGCGTTGCTTATCCTTGTCATCCGCTACATCATTAGGAGCGTAGCATGATATTTGTGCGAACTTGTCCCGATACTCTACCATAGTCATTGATCCTTGCTTGAGAGATCTGAATTCTTCCTGCTTCAGTTCCACTAGTCCATCAGGAATATGGTATGATCGGAAACTGTCCTTGAATTCCTGCCAAGTGATTGCAGGAGCATTGTTGGGACATCCAAACTAGAATGATTCCCACCAATCCTGAGCAGCTCCTTGGAGTTGCCCTGAAGCGTACAACACCTTCTCAAGGTCGTTGCATTGTGCTATGTTCAGTTGTTTCTCCACTGCACGCAACCAATCATCAGCCTCCATAGGGTCTGAGGCATGGGTGAACACCGGTGGACGACCTTTCATAAACTCTCCACGCTTATCTCTAACCTGGACAGGCGGTGGCCCTCTTACAGGTTCATTGTCCAAGCGCTGCATCATAGCTTGCATCAGCTGCGCTTGCATTCCCAATATCTGTTCCATGGTCACAGGTGGCGGTGGTGGATTTATAAGAGCATCACACCCACGACCACGGCCTCTGCCTCTTCCTCCTCTTGCAACCATCTGTTTTCCAACAAATGTGCAAAATTTTAGAGATTTTTCCAATTATAGAGAGCTTACAAAAGATAAGAAACAATGCTAAGAATTTTCTGGACAAGATTCAAATTCAACAGTTCAGTAAAACTGCTATAACTCGAGTTTCAGAGATCCAACAGAGGTGCACCAAGATTCGTTAGAAAGCTTAGGACATCAGCTACAACTTTCATTTAGACCACTTTTACAGATTCGGAATCACACATAGTCAAAAGTAGAGCTAAACCGAAACTGTTCTGAGTTCCAGACAGCGCTGGAACATCAACTTGTGACAGCTAGATCTCCCAAACCTGAACAGCTATTGACGTGATTCTAAAGACAGTTGAAAGATACAGAGGTCTAGTTATCTCCACAAAAATTTTAGAATTTTATCATCCCAGATTTCGAAATACCAGATAAAGAACACAGGCTGCTCCAGAAATCAGCACAGCAGAGATAAGATAAAACGAAACATCTGCATTAAGATTTCATTCTAAATTTAAAGTTCCCATCTAAGAAAGTTGTGGACATGCCCACAAGCTTCCAGCAATCAAGAAAAATACCAAATCAACCAAGTTCACAAATTAAACATCTAATCAACCAAGTTCACAAGACCAACAAGACTAAATAAGAACACGAACTAACGACGTGATAATCTAGATCAAGGCACCTAACACCTATGGAGCGGTGTCAATCATGGTGAAGGACCAGCGCTTCTTCTTGTAGATGGAAGGCTGTCCAAGTTGTGCTCGAAGTTCATCCACTTGTTTCTGAAGACGTCTCTGCGCCCTCTGAGATGCACGCAGCTCTCCTTTGACTTCATCATCCACTCCCTACATAGCGTGGACATGCTGCACCGTTGCCTCCAGAGTTGGGTCATTCTCTGGTGGAGCCAAAACTTGCCAAACACCATCATGATTATTTCAAGGAAGGAACCTAAAGCGATCCTCCCTCATGGCCTCAAAGCGACGACCATGGTAGTGGATGTAGGCATTCTGTGCTGCATCCTCCATGCCATCCAAAGCATGGGCTCTCCTGGCAGGGGCACAGTGGACAGTCTCCACCTCATGTCCATTATTAATATCGTTCCAAGCGGTGACCACCAGCTCTACCTTCCAGAAGGTAGCCTCCAATGGGTGCTTGTACTCGGCGCAGTGGTAGCTGATGGAGGCGTGCAAGTCGGGGAAGTAGTCGTCCAGCACGTGGGTGAGGAGAGTGTGGTAGTAGGCTGTCTCTGGAGCTGGCTTGAAGTAGTACTTGCACTTCCAGCCAATCTCCTCGTCCTCCACGAGAACAGCTGGGGAGGGTGCAGGTGTAGGGGAAGTAGCCGTCGACTCCTTAGGTGTAGCTACCATAGGGTAGACGGGCACGGCGACTGGTGTAGGAGCAAGTGAAGGCGTCGGTGTAGCCATCTCCTCGTCGTTGGAGATGATCACAATCTCCCTCTCCGCCGGTGGGGCACGCGGGGTGAACATGGCACGATAGCCGGCGGTGCTCAGTCGAGCAGTCTTCGGATTATGAGACATCTATAGATTTAAAGTGAGATAGAATTAGAATCAACAATTTTAAATAATAGATTGAGGTATGAAAGCATAAATGTTTTAATAAAATAACAAGAATAAGTCAGTAAGCAAGAAACCAGAGGAGCAAAGATGCTAAAACGACCATTTTCTAACTAGGCTTGCGTCCTACAGTCAACACGGCTCTGATACCAATTTATCACACCCAATTTTAAGGATAAAATTGAATGCACAAAACTTGTACGTGCCCAGGAATCAATCACACACACAAGCTGACAAATTACATAAAGTATCATCGCGGTGTCTCATACATCAGAGTTATAATAAAACTTAGTCTTATACATCACAGTGGAAAAATAAAAAGATAATAAAACTCTCGTGGCCATCATCATAGGGAAGGTCAACTGGTTGACTACAAGCCTAATAATCCTCCGGGAAATCCTCATACCCGTTGTCATCTGTTACCCATCCGGGATTTTTATCCAAGTAAAGAAAATAAACAAGTGTAAGTACATTCCGTACTTAGCAAGCTAACATAGGGTTATAAAGCTCAAAAAGGATAGACTCTAGTTTACAGCAGTTAGCATTTTTAATAGGTCAAGCTTTTATTCCCAAGTATTATCAAGTTATGCTTAAGCTCCCATTTAATCCCCATAAGAACATATATCGGGGTCAAGTGTACCATATATCATCATTGAACAACTTTAAATGATCATCGACAAGTAACCAGTTATTCTGTGAGTTTTTCAGGCCGCTCGTAACCGCGAGCATGGCTGTTATAACAGTTTGTTACCCTCTGCAGAGGTGGTGCACATTCACCATGAGTCGTGATCCCCATATGCCCGGGTTAATTACTCCCATGTCACTTCCAAGGTGAGTGGGCAGGGTACATTATGAAGCCATTTTATAGGTTTCCCTAACAAGTTAGGGCCGCTAGGTTTCCTTGGCAGGCAGATGTAGGAACCCCCTTTCCTAAGGCACATATCCATCGCGGCTACACACATAGGGACAGAGGCAGCCCTATACCCAAAGTGGCAAGCCCCATTTGCGCCAAAAAGGTAACCTCTAACTAGCTAGGAAAGATCCTATTACTAAGCTAAAGTCAGAGCCATATGACCCTCCCAGTTGCACTGCCAGTCCCAGCTTTTGCCGACAGATAAGTCCTTATGGAGGGCCAGGAGCAACATGAACAAAGGTCATTTGCACTTTCGCCCTATGGAACAGTTGTTATAAATCATGTTACTCGCTTTGTTCCATAGTATCATTCATCAACATGTATGTCAAGTTCAGTTAGAGCACTAGCAATCTACCCATAAGTATTTAACCCATAGGAGACAAGGAACAGGATAAACAATCATTAGGATGTCCTTACGGGTATCAAAATTAGACACATGCAAATGAGTAATTGATTAAGGTGAAATAGGACATCAAGGAAGGCCCATGTTATACTTGCCTTGGTTCACAAACTCGTGCTGGTCCTGCTGGTCGTCGAAGAGTTCTTGGTCTCCAACGTTTTCCCCACCGTCTGAACGCGACCAACACGGCAACATACAACATTCCAAAGGCATTCATGCAAAGCAAACATTCCTATCATTAGAACAATACACCAACAATATTGAAAACAAGATGAAATATTTGTAAACATATTCTACGTCTCGCTACGATCACGTCAACGCGAAGTTCACGAAAATCAGAGCTAAATAGCGAAAGTTATGATTTAAATGGGTTTTCCTATAGCCATATATTTAATTAAATCTAATCATGAAATTAAAAAGTTTCCAACTTGACTAACAGTAGTTCTAACATGTAGCTTATGAAATTACAAAGCTAACGCGATTTGAATGGATCAATTCGGAGCTAAAACGACAATTTTATAAGCAAAACAGTTCAAATGGCATTTCTATAAATACTGAAAACATAATTTTGACTTAAGCCGTGGAGTTTATGCTTTCCAAACGGGATTAGACCGAGGAGGAGAACAAGGGGGGGCTGGCCAGAACAGTACCCTAGGCGGCCAGGCGCCATGGCCGGTGGCGAAGTCTCAACGGTGAGCTCGGTTAGGGGGGCTAGGGTTCGCCAAACGAAAAGCCGAGTGCTCCGGGGGACGTGGGGGAGGAAGGGGGTCGCGGCCATGCCGTTACGGCGGCCGGGAACGGCGGCTAACACGGTGGCCGCCATGGCCGGCGACCATGGCTCGTGGAACTCGCGGCCAAGGCTCGAGAAGCCAAGGAAAAAGAAAATAGAGGTACCGGGAGATAGAGGGATGCCGGGGGGTTCTCACCGCAGGGAAGAAGGGGGACGGCGAAGCACGGCGGCGACGGTCCATGCAAAGGCGAGCGGCAGATTTCTGGTGACCCTCGGGGCGGCGGTTGTAGCTCCCACGCGCGCGGGTGAACGGAAAAATGGGGCGTGGAGGCAGCAGGGAGGGGCGGAGACGGGCTCGGTGCCGATTTAAAGCGGCCGGGGTGCGAGGGGGGGCACGCTCCCACGATGCCGTTCGTGGGCGGCGGTTGCGGCCAGGCCGGGCAGTTCCGAGGCGCGCGGGGTGAAGACGGCGCCGACAAGCGGGCCTGGGCATCAGCGGCAGGGCACGGGCGCTGGTGCGCGGCAACGGTTGGCGGCCGAGTGGGCCGGCGGGGCTTGCTAGGCCGGGCAGCTGAGGAGCGTGGCTGGGCCGGCGCGGCTGCTGGGCTATGGGGAAAAAGGGGAGAGGGGCCAGCGGGCCGAATGTGAGGAAGGGGAGGAGATGATCATTTTTCCTTTTTATTTTCCAAACGATTTTTCCCAAAAGCATTTTCAAATAATTTTTGAATTCATTTGAACTCTAATTCAAGAACAATCATCCCATGAATAAATATTGCAGCAGCATGTATGCATCAAAAGTTTCAAATCTTATAATTGATTTTAATTCCCCAAAAATTATTAATTTCCTATAATTGAATGCACACTTAATAACATAATTAAATCAAATTTACTTATTTTAAAAGAATGAAAAATTTTGGGTGTTACAATAGGTTGATGTGTGCCACGGGTGCGTGCAACGCCAAAGAACGGTAGAGTGAGCCGGCGCTAGATGGATGGGCCACCAGGCCGAAATGAAGAAGGAAGGGAGAGATGAATTCCTTTGCCATTTTATTTTCAGAAATGATTTTCCAAATCCATTTTCAAAAGAATCTAAATTCCTTTTTAGTTTTGGTCAAAACCAATCATCACAAAAATAAATATGCAATGACATGAATGCATCAACATGTATCTAGCCTTATATTTGATTTTAATTTCATAAAAAATATTATTTCCCTAAGTTTGAATGCTCACAAAATGCATAAATAAATCAATTTCACCTATTTTGATATGAAGCAAATTTTAGGGTGTTATAATTCTACCCCCCTTAAAAGAATCTCATCCTCAAGATTGAATGGTGCTTACTCAAACAACAGCGGATATGCTTTCCTCAGATCCTCTTCACTATCCCAAGTAGCCTTATCCTTAGTGTACCGATTCCACTATATCTTGCACATCTTTATAACTCAACTCCTTATAACTCTTCTTGCTGTCTCTAAGATTTTTACTAGGTACTCCTCATATGTTAGATCTTCCTTAATAGCAAGTTCTACTAAGGGGATTGGCTCTTCTAGTACTCATAGATACTTCTTTAATTCAGACACATGAAACACATCATGCACACCTGGCAGACTCTCAGGCAATTCTAGTTGGTAGGCCACTTCTCCATGTCTCTCTAGAATTTTGAAGGGACCAATGTACCTTGGTGCTAACTTTCCCTTCCTATTGAACCTCTTCACACTTCTCATTGAAGACACCTTCAAGTACACATAATCCCCTACTTCAAAAGTCAAATCTCTTCTACGAGTGTCAGCATAACTCTTCTATCGAGACTATGCCACTCTCAAGTTGTCTTTGATCAACCTCACTTGTTCCTCGGCATTTCTAAGAACATCTAGTCCAAACACTTGAGTCTCTCTTGTTTGATTCCAAAATAGCAGGGTCCTACACTTACATCCATACAAAGCCTCGAAAGGTGCCATCTTGAGACTCTTCTAGTGACTATTGTTGATGAGAACTCAGCATATGGAAAACTCTTATCCCAACTAGTACCATATTGCAATGCACAAGCTCTCAACATGTCTTCCAAAATATGGTTGATCCTTTTAGTTTGCCCATCAGTTTGGGGGTGATAAGCAAAACTAAAATTCAACTTGGTTCCTAAAAAGCTATGTACCTTCTGTCAGAATTGCGATGTAAACTGAGTACCCCTATTAGACACAATCTTCTTCAGGACTCCATGCAGTCACACTATCCTTTCCATGTATAGCTCTGCTAGTCTTGCTCCTGAATAGGTAGCCTTGACCAGCAGAAAGTGGGCAACTTTATTAAGCCAATCCACTATTACCCATATAGAATCATAATCTCTCTATGTGCGAGGTAATCCAACAATAAATTCAATTCCAACTTCTTCCCACTTCTACTTAGGCATCTTCATTGGTTGTAACAATCCTACAGGTCTTTGCTGCTCAGCTTTCACCCTCTGACAAGTGTCACACAAGGCCACACTGCCACATTTCTCTTTAATCCATACCACCAATACTTCTCTTTAAGATCCAAGTACATCTTGGTACTTCTAGGGTGTATGAAATAAGCTGACTCATGGGCTTCTCATAGAATTGCATCATGGATGGGCTTCACTTTAGGTCAATGTTCGCCTAAACGACCACTAAACAGTAAATGGTGGTAAACCATTTTGTTTAGGGGTAAACAGAAATTAAACGGTTGACCGTTTAAACGGTCAAAAAAGGGGAAAACGGTCTAAACGGCCTAAACAGAACGGAGATAAACGGTATTAAATGGGCTAAACAGCTGTTTAAACAGCTATTTAGGAGAACATGAGGTAAATCTAGTTCAGTTTTGTATGGATAAATTTGTATACTTATGTTTATTATATTTATAAATGTGTACACTTGAAATGTTACATGCATAAATATCTATATTTGGTTCTTTTCACATGCATAAATATATATACATACCAAAATAATTGATTTTTACTCGGATAAATATGTATAAATGCTAGAATATTTGATTTTTTACATGCACATATATAATTATATGTATTTTTTAAAAAGGTACAAAACCATTTAGACCGTGTAACTTCGTTTAAACACCATGTAAACAGCCTAAATGCTAAATGAAGGGCGGCCGTGTAAAGACCATTTACCATTTAGGAAAACATTGCTTTAGGTACACATATCCTTTTCCCAAACCATAGAGTGTCATTCTCATCTCTCCTAAAACCTGGTGCCTTTTCAATCACTATATTCTCTGCTATCTCCTTGAGTTTCACATCCTCCAACTGACCCTTGCAAATCTCTTGATCTAAGGTAGGCATCACTTCTAGCTCCATAGCATTAGTGACAATGCTTAGGTTCAGTTGCTCCAACTTTGCACATAACTCCTCAGGCATTGGTGTTGCCTGAACCTCATTAACATAACTCTTTCTACTAAGAGCATCAGCTACAACATTTGCTTTCCTAGGATGATAGTGCACCACCAAGTCATAATCCTTAATCAATTCCAACCCACAACGCTGCCTCAAATTCAGATCTAACTAGGTAAAGATGTACTTTAAGCTCTTGTGATCGGTATAGATGTCACTCTTATATCCAATCAAATAGTGTCTCTAGATCTTCAAAGCATGAACCACTACTGCTAACTCCAAGTCATGAGTGGGATAGTTTAGCTCATGCTTCCTCAACTACCTTGATGCATACGCCACAACTTATCTTCTTGCATAAGAACACATCCGAGGCCCTGGTGAGATGCATCACAATAGATAGAAAAACTCTTACTCAAGTCTGGCAAAACCAACACTGGAGCTATAGTCAATCTCTTCTTCAACTCCTCAAAGTTAACCTGTCACTTATCAGACCATGCAAACTTAGAATTCTTCTCTAACAGGGCAATCATAGGCTTGGCAAGTTTAGAAAACCCTTCGATGAACCTTCTATAGTACCCAGCCAATCCCAAGAAGCTACAAATCTCACTCACATTGGTTGGTAGTTTCCAATTCAACACGTCTTCTACCTTGCTTTGATCCACTGCTATTCCACCATTGGAGATCCACTGCTATTCCACCATTGGAGACAACATGGCCCAAGAAAGAGACCTCCTTCAACCAAAACTCACACTTGCTCCACTTAGCATATAACTTGTGCTCTCAGAGCTTCTGTAAGACCAATCTTAGATGTTCAGCATGTTTCTCTTTAGTCTTGGAGAATATCAGTATATCATCAATGAATACCACCACAAACTTCTCAAGAAATTCTATGAACAACTCATTCATCAAGTACATGAAGTATGCAGGTGCATTGGTCAAACCAAATGACATAACTATGTACTCATACAACCCATACCTCATAGTAAATGATGTCTTGGGTATGTCAGAGTGTCAAATCTTCAATTGATATAACCAGAGCGAAGATCAATCTTTGAAAACACATAAGCACCTCTCAACTGGTCAAACAAGTCATCAATCCTTGGCAATAGGTACTTGTTCTTGATAGTAACTTCATTAAGTGACTAATAATCAACACACATTCTCTAAGTACCATCCTTCTTGTCAACAAAGATAACCGGTGCTCCCCAAGGTGAAGAACTAGTACGAATAAAACCCTTCTCCTACAACTCCTTCAATTGTTTCTTAAGTTCCTCTAATTCATTAACCCCCATTCTATATGGATGATTAGCTATGGGTGCAATTCCATGTAACAATTCAATAATAAACTCAATGTTGCGGTCAGGTGGCATACCTGGCAAGTCATCAGGGAAAACATCTAGAAACTCCTCCACAACAAGGTCCTGTTGGTTGACATTATCATTCAGCTTGTTCACTATAGCTGTCTGTTGTTCTTGCACTACAACATTAACACTGATTCTATCTCCCTTTGATATTGTCAGAACTACTGCCTTCTCCTGATAGTGAATCACTACTTGGTGTTGCTTCATCCAGTCCATACCTAGAATAACATCAATACCAGCAGTTCTCAACACAATAAGGCTTGCATTGAAGTCTAGCCCCCTTAGAGAAATACTAGCTAAGGGACAGCAATAAGAAGCTAGCATGCTACCTCTCGATGAATTTACTAGTATGGGATTTTTCATGGCACATAAAGGTATGCTATGCATTCTAACAAAAGCTTGTGAAATGAAAGAATGTGAAGCACCTAAATCAAAAAGAATGGTAGCTGAGATAGAGTTGACACTGAACGTACCTAGCATGACCTCAGGCGCCTCTTGTGCAGTATCAGCAGACACATGGTTCACCTTTCCAGTATTGGTGGCGGCTGATATCTCCCTTTCTGGTTGCTGTTCTGGCCCTAGGGTACCTCTTGATTATGCTTCTTAGGACAGTTATAAGACATGTGGCCCTCTTTGCCACAACTAAAACACTTGTTGGGGGTGTTAGGGGCACTAGTCTTCATGGAGGTAGTATTGGGGTTCCCCTAACGTGGTGTCTGCTGACCACCCTGTCGCTAGTTCTGCTGCCGCTCATGCTGAAACTGGTTGCGCTACGGGTATGGAGCATGGTTCCACTGATTAGATGGACCCTGGTACCTCTGCTAAAAGCCTTGTTGTGGGTTGGCACACTGGCGAGTGTTGCTTCCAGAGGCCTATCCCTAAAGTCTCCTCTTCTTGGCGTCCATCTCCTTGCGCTTATTATCAATCATAATAGCACGATTCACCAAGGCTTAGAAATTAGGGTAGGTGTTGGACATGAGCTAGAGCTAGAGACCATTATATAGCCCCTTGAGAAAGAGACGTTGCTTCTGGTGGTCCTTAGCTACTTCATTAGGGGCGTAGCGTGACAATTGGGCAAACTTATCACGGTACTCCGCCATAGACATTGACCCTTGTTTTAGGGCCCTGAACTCCTCCTGCTTCAACTCCACCACTCCTTCTGGGATGTGATATGCCCTAAACTCCTCCCAGAATTTCTGCTAGGTGATAGCAGGAGCATTGTTGATACATCCATACTGGTATGACTCCCACCAATCTTGGGCTGCTCCCTGAATGTGGCCAGAAGCATAGAGCACCTTTTCCAGATCATTGCACTGTGCTATGTTCAGTTGTTTATCCACAGCATGTAGCCAGTCGTCTGCCTCCAAAGGATCAGTAGTGTGAATGAACACCAGAGGGCGTCCCTTCATAAACTTCCTGCGCCTATCCCTAACTTGGATAACTTGGACAGGCGGTGGTCCTCCTGCTGGCTGGTTATCCATGTGTTTCATCATTGCCTGCATCAATTGTGCTTGCACTCCCATCAGTTGCTCCACGGTCACCTGTGGTGGTGGTGGTGGTGGATCCGTGGGGCCACCTCTACCACGGCCCCTGCCTCTGCCTCTACCTCCTCTAGCGGCCATATGTTTTCTAAGGCACATAAGTTAAATTTAGAAATTTCCCAAAAAAGATCACTTGTATAAGAGAAAAAGTAAAAACTGCACAGTTATGTACGAGTTCCAATGACAGCAGACCGGTAAAACAGGCATATCTCGAGTTCCAGACATCATTTAAGAACTTTATTTACATGGTTGGAAAGCTTAAGAAATTATCTACAACTTTCTCATAGAACACTTTTTCAGATTCTGTCATTAAGTTAATCAAAAACAGAGCGCAACCCAATCTGTTCTGGACTCCAGACAGCGCAGCAACCTCAGATTGCAACAGTTAGATCTCCCAAACCAGAACTGATAAAAATGTGATTCCATAGGCATTTGAAAGATACATAAGTCTAGTTATCTCCATAAAATTTTCACGATTTTTGGATGTACGGATAATGAGTTATATGATAAAGAACACAGACTGCTCCAGAAATCAGAAACAGCAGAGACAGAATAAAGCAACCTCAACTAAATTATTCATCAACTCAAACTTATAGTTCTTAACCATGGGATTTATGGACATGCCCACAATCTCCCAACAATCATGAAAACTCCAAGTCAACCAATTTCACAAGCACAAGCAACTAAGCAAATAAAGTCTCACAAGACACACAATGACTCGACTCAACTCGCAACTAACATCGTTTTTATTACAAAGTGGCATCATAACTCTAAGGGGCGGTGTCGATGACGGTAAACTCTGGAGGCTTCTTCTCATAGAGCGGAGGCATTCCGAGCTGAGCTCTCAGGGCATCAATCTCCTTTTGGAAGCGCTTCGCGGACCTCTGCACCTCACGTAGCTCTTCTTTGAGGTCTTCATTCTCCATTTGCATCACATGAACATGCCGGACCGTTGCGTCCAAAGTTGGATCACTATTTTGGGGATTTTGAAACCTAAAGCGATCCTCCTTCATGGCCTCATAGTGTCGACCATGATAGTGGATGTAGGCCTCCTGAGCTGCATCCTCCATACTATCAATCGCTGTAGCCCGTCTTGCTGTGTGGGAGTGGACATGCTCCACCTTATGACTATCACCGGCTCCATTCCAAATTGTGACGGACAGTTCTATCTTCCAGTACGTGGCCTCCAAGGGTGCGTATGCTCAGCACAATAATACTTGATGGTGGCATTGAGATCCGAGAAGTAGTCTTCAAGCATGTTGAGGAGCAGCGAATGGTAGTAGGCCGTGTCTGGAGCATACTTGAAGTGGTACGTGCTGGTCCAACCCGGCTCATCCTCCACCTCTAGAGCCGCTGGTGCTAGCACCTGTACCGCTTCCTCTAGAAGTGGCTCAGGCGCTGGTGAGGTGACCCACTCCTCTTCATCTTCTTCAGTGATGTCCTCCACGAGCATGGGGTCCTCCTCAAGCACGGGAACCTCCTCACCATCTGAGATGACCACGACCTCCTCCTATGGCACCTGGGGTGCAAACAGTGCAAGCGCTGGGTAGTAGCCTCTGGTGCTGATGCGAGCGGTCTTCTTGGCACGAGACATCTATAGATTTAGATTGAGATGAATTAGAAGCAATAAATTTTAATAATGGAATAAAGTGAAAGAAGCATAATAATTTTAGCAAATAACAAGACTGAGGTAGTAAACAGGAATAAGTGAAGCAAAAGATGCTAAAACAACCATCTCTAACTAGGCTTGCGTCCTACAGTCGGCTTTGATACCAATTTGTCATACCCGATTTTAAGGATAAAATGGGATGCATAAATCTTACATGCGTCTAGAGATCAGTCACACACATAAGCTGACAAATTACAAAGTATCATTATAGTGTTTATTACATCACGAACAATAATTCATTACAATAATATCAAGTCTGTCATGAAAGCGGAAGAACTAGATAACTACTCCCCATGAGAGCCTCAAACTCCACACGACATCGACTGGTGAAGCACAAGTTTAGTAATCCTCAAGGTAGTCCTCATAACCATTGCCATCAGTTACCCATCTAGGATTTTGATCCAAATAATGAAAATAAATAAACATAAGTACATCTCGTACTCAACAAGAATAACATGGGTTTATGAAGCTCAGGAGGCTGACACTAGTTTACTATGGTAAGTCAAAGTTTTAGCACTATATTAGCATTTAGATGTGCTCAAGCCCCAATTAAACCACATGATCATAAACATGAGTAATAGTCATCATTAGAATTATCATCATTAATAACATCATCATCAAGTGAGCAACTATTCCATTAGTTTTTTTGGACGCTTATGTCCGTGAGCACGGCTGATATACCAGTTTTAATACTCTGCAGAGTTTGTATACTTTCACCGTGAGCCATGATTTACCCTTTCACCCGAGGTAGCTAGTCTCTTAACCCCCTTCCTAGGGAGGTCGGTAGGGTTCACTATGAAGCCTTTCAAAGGTTTCCCTAACAAATTTGTAGCCACTAGGTTTCCCGGCAAGGGAATATAGAGCCCCCTTCTAAATGGCACATTCCGCGCAGGCTATACATATAGGGACAGAGGTCGCACTATACTCAGCTCAGTAGGCCCCATTTGCACCCTTTTGAGTAACTACTAACAAGCTAGAAAAGGTCCTGCTACTAAGCTAAAACCAGAGCTATGTGGCACCCCCAGTTGTACTATATGTCCTAGCTTTTGCCAACAGATAAGTTCTTAGGGAGGGCCAAGAGCATCTTGTACAAAAGCCAATTGCTCTCTCACCCTATCGTCCAGTTGCTAAGAGCAAGTTTTACCATTCATTCCATAGAACCATTCATCATTATTTAGATCATGTATAGTTAATTTGAGTGCTAGCAGCTACCCATATGCAGGTATAACCCATCGGTAATCAAGGTACTAGGTAACAATAACTAGGAGATCCTTACAGGTATCAAATTAGACACATGCACATGACTAAATAATTAAATGGTGAATAGGACAAGGAGATCCCATGCTATACTTGCCTTTCTCAGAGTTTCCCTGCTGGTCTTGGTCATCAAAGTAGTACTCTTGATCACCCGCGAATTGCTCACCATCTATACTCGATCATCACATCAACATACAAGCATCCACGAGCAATCATGAATAGCAAACAAAGACTACAGAATAGAATAGTATAGAAATAGAGATAAAACAAGATAAAAGGTTTATAAAATGAATCTGTCTTGCTCAGAACACATAGACACGAAGATCATGAGAATCGAAGCTAAAAAATGAAAGTTATGAGTTAAACAAAATTTCCTATAGTAGTATAATAGATTAATTCTAACCATGAATTTTAAAAGTGGAAAACATGATTAAAAGTACCATAAACATGTAGATTATGTAACTACAAACCTAACGCAACTTGAACGGATCAAATCGGATCTAAAACGAGCAAAATATGGTGAAAGTGGCTCTGGATGGCAAAACCGTAAATAACGCGAACTATTTTCATAATAAAATAATTCAAAATTCAGGTTTTTTGAATCCGGCCGAGGACTGCTGGCGCAATTATAAAGAAACTGAGGGTCTCTTTATCAATTTTTCCATGCGAAGGGTTATGGATGAATATGATCCATTACATCCGGTTTGGACGGACCAGATTAGAATGGAGAGAGAGATGAGCACCAGCCGGAATAGGGTTCGGTGGCAGCGCAGCCATGGCTAGCAGCGAGACTTCACCGGCGTGCATGAAATAGGGCCCTATGGGCCATGATTTGATGAACCGCAATCATAGGGAGATAGCAGGGATGAAGGCGACCTCACCCCGTTGTTTAACGTGGCCGGGGAAAGAAGCCAGTGAGGTGACGGACATGGCCGACGGTGAGAAAAGCTCACCGGTGCGTGTGAGACCAGCCTTAGCAGCCATGATTTGACTCAAGAAATGCATGGGAAGCAAGAGGAGGAAATAGGGATCTCACCACGTGAAAAATGAAGGCAAAGACGAGTCAAAGATGGCGATCGGCTCGAAATGGCGGACGGAGGCTCCCTACGAAGTTCGACGAGGGTTAATAGGCTCCAGAGTGTGGTAGAGATCAAAGGGAGGGGCTAGACAGATCCTTCACCTCGTAACGATGAGCGGCAAGGGATTGGAGATGGCACAGGGGCTCCCAATGATGGGCGTGGCATCGGCGGTAGCGAGCTAGGGTTGTAGGCGGAGCTGCATGCTCGGTGGATGGGAAAAGAGAGTACGAGGGGGGAGGCTTAAGTAGAGCACCCAGGCACACGTGCGGGAGGCCAACGACACCGAGAAGCTTGAGCGCAGGGCGGCGGGATAAGCTACAATGACATCTGGATAAGGAAGAAATTCTCCCATCTTCAGCGGGAGGTTGGGGACGGCGCGAGGTAGAAGGAAGCTATGACAGGTGGACCCTGTGCGTTAGCGAGACGGGGGGAGAGAGCTAGGGCATGCCTGTGTTGGGCTAGGCCGATAGGCCGATGTGGGCTGTGGGTGCGTGCTGCACCAAAGAGCGGTAGACCGGGTCGGTGCTGGATGGATGGGCCACCTGGCCAAAATGAAGAAGGGAGGGAGAGATGAATTCCTTTGTCATTTTATTTTCAGAAATAATTTTCCAAATCCATTTTCAAAAGAATTTGAATTCCTTTTTAGTTTTGATCAAAACCAATCATCACAAAAATAAATATGCAGCAACATGAATACATCAACATGTATCTAGCCTTATATTTGATTTTAATTTCATAAAATTATTATTTCCTTAAGTTTGAATGCTCACAAAATGCATAAATAAATCAATTTCACCTATTTTGAAATGATGCAAATTTTAGGATGTTACACACTACAGCAAAGGCCAAGGGGGCTTCCAGGTGGGGTAGGCCGACCCCACCTATAGGTTGCCTAGCCTGTGGACCCCCCTGGTCAGCCTCCCCTTCAAAAGTTGGTTCTCCACCGCTTTCTAGATTGCATCTACGTTGTCCTTTTAAGTCTATTTGATCCAAGGGTCTAGAATTGTGCTACCCCCTATATATATAGCCTTGTACCTCCTCCAGCAGAGCCATCCTAAAACCCTAATTCATATTTTCCTCATCAGGATCAAAGCCAATAATCAAGAGAAGATTAGTCCTCCAAAGGATCTAGTCTTGTTAATAATAGTGAGATAGAGTGTGAGGGAAGAGTTTAGAGGAAATGTCAGCCTATCGGTGCTCTCTCTATGGCTTGTACCTTGGTGGAACCAAGTTCTACTTGAGCTTGCTTCTAAGATTTCTCTGGTAATCAACATCTCATTTAAGTAAGCATTTTATTTATATTGTTCATTAGGTTTATGACTCTTTTGAGTGCTTTATTCTTGTTCTAGAGGCAGTAAAGTACTAATCATAAGTGTAAGCGTGGTGCTTAGACTTGGGTTAATCATGGATGCACCCTACATTGCGAACTGGTAGTAGATCGCAAGGTAGCGTTAGACTACAAGTGTGACACTCTCGTTGAGTCCTCTGTAGTCCACCTCCCATTTGTAGGCCAAGTAGGACCCGGTTATGAAAAAAAGCATCCTCTACTAGTGTCTTTCCCTACTAATGTCCCTAGTTGAATAGTAAAATACATAGCCTACTGAAGTCAGAACTAGAGAACCTTAGTTATCCTCTCTACGCTCTCATTTATCCTTAGCCTTGTTGCTACCCGTGGTTAAGTTAGATTGTAGTTAATCTCACACGTTTTCCTATGGATACGATACTTGGAATACTTCTGGGTGAAAGCTACAACGATATATGTGCCCTTGCGGATTTATCTATGTGCGTTAATAAATACCGACAAGCTTTCTAGCACCGTTGCTGGAGAAACAGTTGCTGAATTAACTACGAACCTAGCTTAACTTTTTATCTTTTGTTTTAATTCTTCTTTTAGCATGGATAATACACCTATATATCAATATGCTAAACCCACGAGCACAAGCCTAGAGCCACCAAAATCTTCAGAGCCCATCCTAACACCTGGTTATGAGTTGTGCCTATGTTTAATAAAATTGATTCAAGAACAATCCTTCCTAGGAGAAGGCTATGGAAACCCATACTCACACCCACGAGAGTTTGAACAAACCAGTTCATGCTTGCATATCACTAGCATGTCTGACAAAACCTTGCGATGGAAGTTGCTTCCGTTCTCTTTGATGGGAAGAGCTAAATGATGGTATAGATAAACCATAGGAAGTATGCAAGGAGATTGGGAAACACTATGCTCTAAATTTTGTTTAGCTTTCTTTCCCATCTCTAGAGTGGTTAGCCTTCAAAAAGAGGTTCTATCTTTTAAACAAAAAGAACAAGAATCTCTTGGTGTGTCATGGACTCGTTTTAATGACTTCATCACAACTGGCCCTAACCTTGCCATTCAAGACCCTTCTTCAACATTTTTACATGGGTCTTAGCAAGGATTACATGAAATTCTTTGATTCGGCCTCTAGAGGAGCTTTCCTTCATTTGTCTGCTAGTAAGGCAAGGACTATCCTTGACAAAATTATTGGACGCATTCCCTACACTAGCATTCATGATGAACTCCCCAAGGAAGAAAAGGAATCATCTCCCAATCAAGAAGAGGAAGTTTTGATAGCCAAATTACAACCACTCCAATCCCAAGATTTAGCTATCAATCCTAAACCATCAATACCCCAAAATCCTCCAAGGGAAGAAGAAATTCAACCTTTGGAATTCCCTTTTGAAACTAAGAATGATCTTTTTTATGCTAATTTTGGGAAAAGTTTAAACTTTTTGCTACATAAGAGACCTTCGAGTGAATATAATCCTCTCAAGAAGAGATCTCTTACAAAGCGTCCTAAATCAAATTCCTTTAGGGAACATCTAGAAAAACTTAAGGGTGGCATGTCAAGTGATGCCATAGAAGGATAGCCAAGTCATTTAGAAACCAATCTTATCTTCTCCCCATCTATGCTCACAACCGATATAAGTTCTGAATCCATCTCTAAACCCATCCTTAACCCTAATAAATCCCCTGATGCTCTTTCTCCTAAGTCTCATGATGATCCTAGAAATCCAATAAGACAACCAAAGCATAGGAATCATGAAGACTACAAGGATGACCAAGAAGAGCCACGACAATGGCTAGAGGATGTTAAGAATTCCTATGCCATTGAATGGATGGACAAGGCCAAAACCTTAAGGGTAGAATCTAACCCTAGTGTAGATCCAAACGGTGAGCTTAAATCAATCTCCTTAATAAACATGACTCATATGAGTTTAGAGGAGGCCCTAGACAAGATCAACCTGACAGTCACCAATCCAAGGGAAATTTTGGATATTCATGAAGAATCGACCTTGGAGCGTAAAAAGGAAGATTACATCAACAAGCATGGAAGCCACTTTATGAACACCTCATCAAATCCATGCTTACATGAGAAAACTACTGAATTAATTGGTCTCTCCAACATTGCCACACATGAGATCTTCAACCCCCTCATACTTCCTGTTCACAAAATTTTTGAAAGGGTGGTTGTAGACGCGTTTGTATATCATAAATATTGCAGATCTCATTGTGTTGTTGGCATGAATCTTAAGATAGGTACACATAGGTTGGTGTTGCAGGGGAAACCACTTCACCAATTTGAAGCACAATTCGAAGGTTTCCCAAGGATGAGCTTTTGGAAGATAAAATGAGCTTTCACGTTTCGCTATAATGCCCTTGTGAAGTGAGCATAGAAATATAATTGTAAAAATATTCCTTCGGGTATTTTTGCCACAAACCTTTCTAGGTTTGAAGCAAAAAGAATGAAGGATGACAACATAAGGTAAGTCCAACCAATCATCATGCAACATTGAATCACACCCATCCAAACTTGATTTTGCTACAAAATTCAAGCTGGGGGATAGACTTGCCTAAAAACATCTCTTGCCATGTTACTAAATTATTTTGGTTGTCTCCACCTTTAAGACATGCTCAATTTGTTAAATAACAATCATGCTCTTTCATCTCCATTTGAGTGAACCTCTATAATGCTTTTATGCTACCTTTGTTTGCTATAGTATATGCCTAGGTTTTGAAGTATTTTCATACACCTTTTAAATTAGGCATGGTGATTAGTTTAAACTATTTTCCTAAATTAAATTAGATGTGGTGTCTAGTTTGATTCTTGAACCAAAAGGTGTGCTGATTTTACTTCCAAAGGCTTTTTAATTAAGCATGGTGCTTAGGTTAAAATATCTTCCTAAATCAAATTAAACATGGTGTCTAGGTTGATTTTTTAGCCGATGGTATGCTTTAGTAGATGTTGGATATTTTGTTGGACTAACCCCTACAAGAAACTCTTAATTCAGTTTGCCTAAGTCACAAGATAAATTCAAATCAGAGATGAGGCAAGGCACATGATGAACTCCAATAACATTGCGCAAAGAAGATATAGCTCATGAAGAATTGGATGAATGAATATAAGCTATGCATGTCCATGGTTTGGCATAAATCTACAAACCTAGCCACCACTACAGCTATGGAACAAAGAGGAAGAAGATGAGTGTCATAAAACAAGATCTACAATAAAAGCACTCACTCATAGGAAGTGGATGAACAAATCAACAGGTCCAACAAAATGTCAAAGATCAAAGAGCAAAAAGATGGCATGAAAAAAGAATGAGAAAGAAAGGGTGCAATCTAGGAGACAAAAAGCTCATCAATAGCTCAAGATGTGAAGCTAGCCAAACAAGGAAAACTTCAAGCAAAAGGGAAGGACCATCACGAGTAATCTACCATTCATCATGTGGTGTCATCATGCTTCAATGATGAAAGTAACATTCTAAGGTAAATGGTCATTATTTGAAGAGTTTTTCCTTGATTCTGATAGGCACATAAACAAGAAATGAACATGTTTAAGTTATAACTTACTTGATCTAACCTTATTAACTCAACATATTTAGTTCTTTAAGTTTGTTCCTAGCACCACATTCTTGATCTCAAAGTCTTAACCAAATAAGCTGAAAAGTGCACATCCTATCTCTGGAAGATGATAGTCATAATCATGTAAAGTTCGAAACATTATGTAAAGAAAGACAATCCTTCCATGGGTTAAGAAATTCAACCCTTTTGGCCAAATATCCTCAAATGCTATATTCATGCTCAATCTTCTGATCTTATCATCCATGATATAAATGAACAAACCACATAACATCAACTTCATCTTGTTTGATGTGCCTAAGGTTAGAGGAATAAATAAAGTTTTGGCTCTGTTGGTATTTTCCCACCAACAGAGCCCTGCACTTCATCTCTACCTTGTCATTATGAGTAGGATACATTTCAAGCAAAGTGTGGGGGAGATAGTCGATTCCTCAATTTCTACAAGTGAAAGTTCTAAACCTATCAAACCAAAACCAAAATCAAAAATCAAAACCAAGACGGGTTTGGCAGAAGAAGGTGACATCACCATTGGAGGCACCACCACAGGAATCCTCATCTTCAGAGCAAATCAAGGTACTCGATCAATGAACTTTATAAGGAGCAGTCCAGTTCGAAGGACTTACCACACTGAACCCTCACCGAAAGAGCTAACTTGGGGGAAGGGTGTCCCTCGCGTATCTAGGTAAGTATTTCTTTCCCCTTTTGTTTTATTTGGTTTGTTTTAATTATTATGTAAAAAAAGATGCATAACTAAAACCAAAATAAAAATTTATCTTTGCATTAGCTATCTATAGTAATAATGTGCGATCTAGAAATAAAAACAAAATAGAAAGTGTGTCTAGTTTTCTGTTTTTAAGAGCTAAATAAAATAAAATAAAAAGTACTCTAAAGATAACCTCTTACAATGGAAATGATGAATAGTTATTCTATTGTAATTCCTTTCAAGTACCTAGTTTTCAGCCTTGAACTCCCCTGAGTTACGGATAAGATTGTTTTGATATAAGAATTTACTTTGAACTTGAAACTCATGGGTAGCAAATGCTTGATCTAAGTCTATATAATTGACAGATATGATATGAGAAGGTTTGAGCTGTTTTTTATCTTGTTCCAAGTGACACTAAAGTTTAGGAGATTTATCTTTTAAAAAACACAAAAATACTACATGATGAGTTCCTGTATGACAAAGCTTGAATTCCCACCAAAGCCATACATGTTATTTAGGCTAGGAAAACTTCCACATATATGTTGTTGTAATTGCATTGAGTTTAGTCAAGCTTTGTTGACCCTTATGAGAGGTTTGTCATGCTCTTAAAATCAAGATCATCACATACACACCACATATACCTGCTGCTCCTACACTGGGAGTGTGCAAAAACATGCCTTCCATCTAGATCCGCCCAAAAATATTTTACTCCTACACTGGGAGTGAACATAAAAACATGCTTGATAGGTTTTTCATCCACCAAATAAATGCCCCAAGTTCTTGTTGCTATCTCTCAAAAGTTTTGTTGAAGAAAAGAGGCATGGGCTATGCAAAAGTTATTCATATAAAAAGAGAAAGAAAAGAAGAAAAAATGAAAACAAAAGTGTTCGAGATATTTAAAACAATGGGTACTTAGATTCCTGCCTGAAAAAAAAGAAAGAAGAAGAAAAAGAGATGAATAAGATAGCCCTTGTTCTCTAGCAAATGTTTCCAAGTTTCTAAAGAGAGATAAGTTTTCAAGGAGCAAAGTAGAATTAGGTTAGCCACCATATATATCCACTATACATCCACACACATGCACATCTTGATTTGATTGTATGACTCAGCTCTCTTTGGATCCGTTGTTTGACTTTACAATATATGCATTGCAAGTATGCCCTAGCTTTCTCCCTACCTATGAACTCCATATAAAGCCTTAGTGGTAGGAAGAGAAAAAGGCATAGCATCTTTATTGCCTTGGTGAGGATAAACAAATATCACATATATTGAGAGACTTGAGAGTTCATACAATGGAATCCCTAACTTTTATTTTGAAAACATATAAAAACTCTAGAACAATGGTCGAACAAAGAACTTGAGACATAGTGCTTGATTTGATCGTTCTGTCTTTCAATTGCTCAAGACCCAAGTGAAGGCTAAGAAGCCCCATGGTTGAAGGTAATATGGATAGGTTTGAAAAGTTAGATCAATTTATTCTAATCTGAAGGAGAATTTTTGATTGAACACATGTGTACTTTTCAGGCATGAAAGCATTGTAGTAAATCATGATCCATTGCTAAGTTTAGCTTTGCTTAGGGACTAGCAAAGGATAAGCTTGGGAGAGCAGACGGTCATTAATATTAATCATAAACTATCAACATATCCTACATATATACTTACTTCCATCACCAAACATAGGTATAGGGGTTTAAACTAACAAATTCCATAAGTTTTGGTGAATCTATGTTTTCAGCAGGGTATATCCAGAAAACCATAAAGGGGGACCTAAACGTTAGAATTAATCAAACTTATCCACAACGAAGCTAGCACCAGAAGGTTCCAGAAGACACCAGAGGGCAATCCCCCACCACGGCAGAGGCCAAGGGGCTACCAGGTGGGGCCAGCTGGGCCCATCTATAGGCTAGCCGACGTGTGCCCCCCAGGTCAGCCTCCCCTTCAAATATCGTTTCTCCACTGCTTCCTAGATTGCATCTATGCTATCCTTTTAAGTCAGTTTGATCTAAGGGTCCAGAATTGATGCTACCCCTATATATACAGCCATGTACCTCCTCTAGTAGAGCCATCCTAAAACCCTAATTCATATTCTCCTCATCAGGATCAGAGCCAACAATCAAGAGAAGATTAGTCCTCCATAGGATCTAGTATTGTAAATAATAGTGAGATAGAGTGTGAGGGAAGAGTTTGGAGGAAGTGTCGGCTTATCGGTGCTCTCTCTATGGCTTGTACCTTGGTAGAACCAAGTTCTACTTAAGCTTGCTTCTGAGATTTCTCTAGTAATCAGCTTCTGATTTAAGTAAGCATCTTGTTTATATTGTTCATCAGGTTTGTGACTCTTTTGAGTGCTTTATTCCTATTCTAGAGGGAGTGAAGTATTAATCATAAGTGTAAGCGTGGTGCTTAGACTTGGGTTAATCGTGGATGCACCCTGCATTCTAGACTGGTGGTAGATCGCGAGGTAGCGTTAGACCGCAAGTGTGACACTCTTGTTGAGTCCTCTGCAGTCCACCTCCTATTTGTAGGTTAAGTACGACACGGTTACAAAGGAAAGCATCCTCTACTGGTGTCTTTCCCTAGTAATGTCCCCAGTTGAACAGTAGAAGACATAGCTTACCGAAGATAGAACTAAAGAACCTTAGTTATCCTCTCTATGCTCCTATTTATCCTTAGCCTTGTTGCTACCCCTGGTTAAGTTAGATTGTAGTTAATCTCACACGTTTCCCCATGGATACGATACTTGGAATACTTTTGGGTGAAATCTACAGCGGTATCCGTGTGCTTGCGGATTTATCTGTGTGCGTTAATAAATACCAACACTTTTCAAGATCTTTCTTAAGCTTTTCGTTCTCATTCTTGAGCTTGACATAGTCATCATAGTTATTGGATTCAACCACTTTCTTGCCTTTGCTACTAGAACCTTGCTCAATCTCTCAACAATCAAGTCATCACTGATGTGGCTATATCAATCTTAACAATATTGTTAGTAGCATCATGCAGCTCATTTGATAAAAACTCATGAGAAAGAACAAGATTGTCATGATTAATCTTGAGATTGGTGTACTCTTCTTTTAGCAAGTTATAACTAGTGGTGATCTCATTGTGTATCACCTCAAGTTTATCATGTTTTTCTCTAAGCTCCTTTTTAGAGGTTTTGAGCTCCTTGAGCTTGGATAACAAAATTTTATTTTCTCCTCTAAGCTCATCACTAGCTTTTTTTGGTTGTCATTGAAAGCATCTAGGCCCCTAGTTGGATTTCGGTGATTAATGTCAATACAAGATTACTATGACTAACGTGTGTTTTGCAGAGGCAATTAAGTTAGGTCATGGTAATGGAGATCGATTGGGCAATCGAGGTTGTCATGCCCCTACGATGGAAATCATTTCGGTTTTCAAAGGATGGACGACAAGGTTAAGGATAACTAGTTCTAAGTGTCGATTGGAGTTGGAGAGACACTTAGAGTAGTTTAGGACTTTGTTTTTTCCTTTGGCCGTACTATGAAGGGGGGTATGAATGGGTAGCTTGACCTAGTTGAGTCTAGTGAGTTAGGTGTGGTGCACACTTGTTAAAACTAGTTCTAGGTAGCTCCTATGAATGCCTAAGATCCTTTGGAGAATACTTCATTCACATATGTTCGAATGTTGGAAGTGAATGGAGGGTCAAACACTGACCGGACGCTGACCGCAGGGTCCGGTCAGTTCATTTGACCGTGAAGAACAAGTCTGGAGTGACCGGACGCTAGAAGGTCGTGTGACCGGACGCTGAGGGCTAGCGTCCGGTCGACTCCAGTAAGGGTTCAGACTTGGGAAAGAGTGACCGGATGCGTCCGGTTAGTGGTGACCGGACCCTGAGTATCTAGCGTCCGGTCGTTTACAGTAAGCATCCAAGAGCGACCGGACGCGTCTGGTCGGTACTGACTGGACCCTGACAGCGTCCGGTCATCATTTGAAAACTGTTCGCGGGTTGAACTGATCGGAGCGTCCGGTCAAAACGATCGGAGCGTCCGGTCATCCCGCAGAAGCTCATAACGGTTTGTTCTTCAGGCTGGCTTATAAATAGAAGCTCCACTCGTGAGTGGAGGATCTTTTGCTCATTCCAACAGCTGAGAAACACATTTGTGAGTGCCAAGAAGAGCAAGGTCCTAGTGAGGTGTTTGTGATTTGAGAATCCAAGAGAGTAGCCTCACTAGCAAATCAAGAGTAGCAAAGTATGCATCCATCTTCTCATTAGGCTTCGCGTGGTCAAGTGAGAGTTCGTGCTTGTTACTCTTGGTGATCGCCATCACCTAGATGGCTTGGTGGTGATTGGGAGTTTGGTGTTCACCCGGCGGAGCTTGTGGGTGACCCAACTCAAGTTGTGAGCGGCTTTGGGTGATTCGCTGCGACAGAGTGTCGAAGAATCAACCCGTAGAGAGCACTTGATCCTTGCGCGGATCAAGGGGGAGCTACACCCTTGCGCGGGTGCTCCAACGAGGACTAGTGGGGAGTGGCGACTCTCCGATACCTCGGCAAAACATCGCCGCGTTCCTTTCTCTCTCTATTTACTTTGAGCACTTACTTTGAGCATTTACTTTGAGCAATTCAATACTTGTTTTTACATCCATAGAATTGCTTGCTAGAGTAAGTTTGGAACTTAGGTTGCGAGGTTGTTGTGCATTAGTTTGATATAAATACTTTTCTAGGCACAAGGGGTTAATTGGGCTATCCGTAGGATTTGATTATTGCAAGAGAATTTAGAATTAGCCCAATTCACCCCCCCTCTTGGGCATCTTGATCCTTTCAATTGGTATCAGAGCCTCGTGCTCACATTTTTAAGCTTAATCGCTTAGAGCAAGATGTCTCACGGGGATGGACCTCCTCCTATCTTTGAGGGAGATGATTTTCCATATTGGAAAATCCGCATGGAGGCTTACTTAGAAGCTCTAGATGTTGGAATTCTTAAAGCCGCCTCTCAAGGGTTCCCAGCACCTAGGAATGCCGCACAACTTCAAGGCGATGAAGTGAATTATGAAAAATGGAATGCAAAGGCTCGCAACACCATCTTTAGAGGCCTTTGCAAAGATGTGTTTAATCGTGTAAGGAACCACAAAGACGCCCATGCACTATGGTCGGACGTTTGTGCACTCCATGAGGGAACCAAGAGTGAGCGTGAGGAACGCTATCATCTTGTGATTAAAAAGCTAAATTCTTTTGAGATGTTTCCCAAAGAAAGTGCTAATGAGATGTATTCTCGATTAAATGTTCTTGTAGAGGAAGTCAATGGGCTTGGACTCACTCAAATGTCACCATCCGACGTTGTGAGAAAAATCTTGAGTGTCCTCCCCATTGACAAATATGGGCACATTGTGACCGTGCTACATCAAGGTGATCTTTCCGCCACTACACCGACACAAATCTTGGGAAAGATCAATGCTCATGAGATGTACATGCACATCACACAACAAGATGGCTCATTCTCTACAAAGAAGAAAGAGAAGGACTTAGCATTCAAAGCTAGCCAAGACAAGGGCAAAGCAAGACTTGAGTATGAGAGCTCAAGTGATGAAGATGATGAAGAAAGCCTTGCCCTCATGGTGAAGAAGACCACCAAGATGCTAAAAAGGCTAAACAAGAGTGGCATCAAGTTTGATGGCAAGAAGAAGAAGTTCTTCACTAGCTCAAGAAGAAAGCCAATCTCCGAGATGGATTGCTACAATTGTGGCGAACTTGGTCATCTAGCTCATCAATGCACAAAGCCCAAGAAAGACAAGTTCAAGAACAAGGGCAAGAAAGATGATTCAAGTGATGAAGATGAAAAGAAGAAGAACAAGCCATACAAGAAGAGAGATGGCAAAAAGAGGGGGTTCTACAAGAAGAAGAAGAGTGGCAAGGCCTATATTGTCGGTGATTGGCTCACGGACATTGATTCATCAAGTGGATCATCCGATGATGATAGTGACGATGAAAAGGTGGTCGCCATTGCTATTGATCTTGCATCTTCACCGCCACCATCGCCATCATCCTCTACACACCTATGCCTTATGGCCAAAGGTGAACGCAAGGTAACTAAGAGTGATGATAGTAGTGATGATGAACATGCTAGTGATGATGATAGTGATAGCGATGATGATGACTCACCTACATATGATGATCTTGTCAAAATACTAAGAAAATATACTAAGATCATTAGAAAAAGTAGAGCTACAAATGAAAAACTTGATGCTAAAAATGATTCACTCTTAGCTAAGTGTGATACATTAGAAAAGGCTAATGATGAGCTCAAAGAAACAAATGATTCTATATCATCCAAACTCAAGGAGCTCAAATCTTCTAAGAAAGAGCTTAAAGATAAAAATGATAAACTTGAGTGGGTGCACAATGAGCTTATCACTAGTCACAATAAGCTAAAAGATGAATATACAACTCTAAAGATCAATTATGATACCCTTATTATTGCACAAGAATTCTTACCAAATGAGCCACATGATGCTACTAACCATGTTGTTAAGATTGATATAGCTACCTCATGTGATGATTTAATTGATGAAAGCATTGAGCATGGATCTAGTAGCAAGGGCAAGCAAGTGGTTGAGTGCAATGACTATGATGAGTATGTCAAGCTAAAGAGTAACAATGAGAAGCTCATGAAAGATCTTGAAGAGATGAAAAGTCACAACACCATTGTGCTAGAAACTCTTGATCATGACAAAGAGGTGATCCTTGAGAATGAGAAGTTAAAAGAAGAAATCAAGAAACTCAAGGAGGAGAAGAACAATGATATTCTCAAGGAAGAGAACAAGAAGCTCAAGATGGAGAAAGAGCATCTCAAGGTGGGATTGAGCAAGTTTGCTAGAGGCAAGCATCTCCAAAGTGAGCTACTCATGAATACCATCATGAAGATGGATAGAAGTGGCATTGGATATATGGCAAGTGTAGAGAAGAAGAAGGCTCAAGCTCAACACCAACAATCAAAGCCAAAGCCAAAGCCAAAGAGATGTTTTGAGTGTGGACAAGAAGGCCACTTTGCTCATGAGTGTCAAACTCCACCACCACAACCCTTGCCTAAGCATGCTAGACCCTTTGCTTTCAATGCTCACTACATGCTTAGAAAAGATTCAAGTGGAAAGATGAAAGTCATGTTCTTAGGTCCCCCCAACAAGAGTAGGCCTAAGAAAATTTGGGTGGCTAAGTCACTTGTTGAGAAGGTGAAGGGCCCTCAACAAGCTTGGATCCCTAAAGCTTGAATCTCTTGTGTGTAGGTGAACTACAAGACCGGTGGAAGTCATTGGGTTATTGATAGTGGTTGCACTCAACATATGACCGGTGATCCTCGTATGTTCACCTCACTAGATGAAGAGGTAGATGGACAAGAGAAAATAACATTTGGAGATAATTCAAAGGGCAAGGTCAAAGGATTGGGCAAAGTGGCAATATCAAATGATCATTCCATCTCTAATGTGCTCTATGTTGCTTCATTGAGTTTCAACTTGCTATCCGTTGGACAATTGTGTGATCTTGGCTTCCAATGCTTGTTCACCGAGAAGGAGGTGGTTGTATCCAAGTTAGATGACAATCAAGTGATATTCAATGGATTTAGATACAACAACTTATATCTAGTTGACTTCACCTCCGAAGATGCAAACTTGAAGACTTGCCTATTCACCAAAACAACACTTGGGTGGCTATGGCATAGAAGACTTGCTCATGTTGGGATGAGCTCACTCAAGAAGCTTATGAAGAATGATTTGGTGAGAGGGTTGAAGGATGTGAAGTTTGAGAAAGACAAGCTTTGTAGTGCATGTCAAGCCGGTAAGCAAGTTGCAAACACTCATCCAACCAAAGCTTTCATGTCAACCACAAGAGTGCTAGAACTCCTACACATGGATTTATTTGGACCAACAACATACAAGAGTTTGGGAGGAAATCTCTATTATCTTGTGATTGTGGATGACTATTCAAGATATACATGGGTGTTCTTCCTTCATGACAAATCCGAAGTTGCATCATGTTTCAAGAAGTTTGCCAAGAGAGCTCAAAATGAATTTGAAGTGAAGCTCAAGAAGATAAGAAGTGACAATGGCAAAGAGTTTGACAACACAAACATAGAAGCTTATTGTGATGAAGTTGGAATCAAACATGAAGTCTCCGCAACCTATACTCCTCAACAAAATGGTGTAGTTGAGAGAAAGAACCGGACTTTGATCACTCTTGCAAGGACAATGCTAGATGAGTACAACACCCCCGAAGCTCTATGGGTGGAAGCAATCAACACCGCATGTTATGCATCCAACCGCCTATTTCTTCAAAAGTTCCTTGTCAAGACACCGTATGAGTTGCTCAATGGGAAGAAGCCGGACGTCTCCTTCTTTAGGGTGTTTGGTTGCAAGTGCTACATCTACAAGAAGCGGCAACACCTAGGGAAGTTTCAAAGGCGTTGTGATATAGGTTTTCTTGTTGGTTACTCATTGAAGTCCAAAGCATATAGAGTATTTAATCATGCCACCGGCTTGGTTGAAGAAACATATGATGTGGAATTTGATGAATCTAACAGCTCCCAAGGAGCACATGAGAATCTTGATGATGTAGGTGATGAACCATTGAGGGAGGCTATGAAGAATATCCCGGTGGGAGACATCAAGCCAAAAGATGATGAAGATGATTTACAAGTCATTAACCAACCTTCTTCATCAAATGTACCACAAGATGGTGAAAAAGTTGGGAGAGTAGAAAATGAAGATACTCATATCTCCCATGAGCAAATGGTGGTACAAGCACAAGATGTTGATGCTCCACAACCTCCTCCTCAAGTGGTCAATAGAAGAAATACACCTCTCCTACAAGATCATCCACAAGATCTCATCACAGGGAGTCTAACAAAGGGGGTGATGACTCGATCTCAAAAACTTACCTCATTTATTGCTCATCACTCTTTTGTCTCTTGCTATGAGCCTACCAAGGTAGAAGAAGGTCTAAAAGATCCGGATTGGATAAATGCCATGCATGAAGAGTTGAACAACTTCACTCGCAATGAAGTTTGGAATCTTGAAGAGCGACCAAAAGGTGCAAGAGTAATTGGAACAAAGTGGGTGTTCCGCAACAAGCAAGATGATCAAGGTGTTGTTGTGAGGAACAAGGCAAGACTAGTGGCAAAGGGGTTCTCTCAAGTTGAAGGTTTAGATTTTGGAGAAACCTTTGCACCGGTTGCAAGATTAGAAGCCATCCATATCCTTCTTGCATATGCATCACATCATGAAATGAAACTATATCAAATGGATGTGAAAAGTGCATTCTTAAATGGCTTTATTAATGAACTAGTCTATGTTGATCAACCTCCTGGGTTTGAAGACCCTAGATATCCTAATCATGTTTATAGGTTGTCCAAGGCACTATATGGGCTTAAGCAAGCCCCAAGAGCTTGGTATGAGCGCCTTCGGGATTTCCTTATTGAGAAGGGCTTCACCATTGGGAAGGTCGACACCACACTATTCACCAAGAAGCTTGATGGGCATATCTTCATTTGTCAAGTATATGTTGATGATATCATCTTTGGATCATCAAATGAAGACTCATGCAAAGAATTTGGTGAATTGATGTCTAAGGAGTTCGAGATGTCAATGATTGGTGAGCTTACATTCTTTCTTGGTTTTCAAGTCAAGCAAATGAAAGAAGGCATCTTCATCTCTCAAGAGAAATACACAAAAGATCTTCTCAAGAGATTCAAGATGGATGAATGTAAGCCAATCAAGACCCCAATGCCTACCAATGGACATCTCGACCTAGATAAGGGAGGTAACTCGGTTGATCAAACTCTCTACCGTTCTATGATTGGTAGCTTGTTATATTTAACCGCATCTAGGCCCGACATCATGTTTAGTGTGTGTATGTGTGCTAGATTTCAATCTAGTCCTAAGGAAACACATTTAATTGCCGTAAAAAGAATCCTTAGGTATCTTAAGCACACACCAAGCATTGGCCTTTGGTATCCCAAAGGAGCTTTATTTGAATTAATTGGCTATTCCGATTCAGACTACGCCGGATGCAAAGTTGATAGAAAGAGCACATCCGGAGGGTGCCATTTGCTTGGTAGATCACTTGTGTCTTGGTCCTCCAAAAAACAAAATAGTGTGGCTTTGTCCACCGCCGAAGCGGAATACATTGCCGCGGGTGCTTGTTGTGCACAAATATTATACATGAAACAAACTTTACTAGACTATGGAGTAGTTCTAGAGAAAGTACCTCTTTTGTGCGACAATGAAAGTGCGATAAAACTTGCAAATAATCCGGTTCAACACTCTCGCACCAAACATATAGATATCCGCCACCACTTTCTAAGAGATCATGTAGCTAAAAATGATATATCACTAGAAGGTGTAAGATCCGAAGATCAATTAGCGGATATCTTCACTAAACCGCTAGATGAGGCTACATTTTGTAGATTGCGGAATGAGCTCAATGTACTTGTTTTTAGTAACTTCACTAAAAATTGAGCTTGTGTTGTCCCTTGCATTCATTGTAATATACAACATGTTTAATTTGTGGCAATGCATATAGGGCTTGTCTAACATGGTTAAGATAACCGCCGAGAAGCGTGTGAAGAAGCTTAACCTTGGATCAAACTTGACAAGCAACTAGATTTACTCACAAGCATTACATATGCATGAATGTTGTTTTGTCATTTTGTTCCATTTGCCCTCTTGTTGCCTATTTTCTTAAAAAGAATTATAGCCAAAGGCAAAATATTTTGAAAAATATGAGGGTTTGAGAGAGGTCACTCACATCAGTCCCAATTGGTGTTTATTTGGATCTTATTCAAGTTGGGACTTGATTGGGAATAGGCAGCGCGAAGGAAGTTTGAAGATTTGCTGGAAAAGGTGCACCGGACGCTGCTGTCCAGCGTCCGGTTAGTTCACAGGAGGTGAACTGCTGTTGAAGGAGTGACCGGACGCTGCGTCTGTGCGTCCAGTCAGAAAGGGTTCAGCGTCCGGTCGATGAAGGAAGGACAAGCTGTACTAACCGGACCCTGCCTGCATCCGGTCATGGACCACCGAATGCGTCCGGTCTTGATTCTAGAGGTTTTGGACCTCTCTGGAATCGACCGGACGCTGGGTGGTAGTGTCCGGTCGCTACCACCGGAGCGTCCGGTCAGTGGATCTCGCGCGACTTCAGGACTCTTTTCGGTTTCCTTTTCTGTCGTGTTTGGGGGATTATTTATCCAAGCTGTGTTCCTCTTCCTTGACCTAACCAGCGTCGCCGTGCCCTAGCCCGAGCAGCCGCGCCGCCGCAGCCTCGCCGAGTCGCCGCCGTCCCGCGTGCCACCGCGCTTGGCCCCCTCGCCAGCCAAGCGCCGCCGAGCTCCAGCCCTGCCTCGCCTCTGCAGCACCGCGCCGGCCACCTCACGCCCAAGCTCACCGCTCCACCGTCGCCAAGGCGGCCGATCTTCACGCCGGAGTGACCTTGCCCTATCCTCCCATTGATTGGTAAGGCAAGTTTTGTGTTTCAATCTTGATCTCCAATTGTGACCTAGATCAAATTCTAAATACACTAATTCCCCATTGCATTCAGGGTGTTTGACCTAACCCTAGCCGATTCCGAGATCCCCCACGTGACATCTTATCTATTCTCGGATCGCTGATCGTCAGGTAGAAAGCCACTCGATTCAAGTTCGCATCTAAAATTGCTTTCTCTATTAGGATTTCGCATCTATTAGACATATGGTATTTATTTGTATATCCATCTATTTTATCGTGCAGCGAGTCGGTTCCGTTGTGTTTCGTCTGGCAGTTGGCAGTCAACTCGGAGCCAAGCTCACGAGTAAGGATCGAGGCCAAGCCTCGAAAGCGGCAGTTTGACAGTTGATCTTCATCAGCGGCAGTTCACCATCTTGTCAGTTCAGATGGCTCGCACCAAGAATGTTGGTGGTGGCCCAGGTGATGATGATCGGAGGCCCCTGCTTCGTCAGCCAGCCGGATCTAAGGGCAAGTCAACCAAGCAGGTAACATCCAAGAAGTGGAAGTACCCCGACGCAGAGACAGCGAGAGCTGCAGCTGTTGCAGAGGCCGCAGAGTGTGCCGAGAGAGGTGGCACCCGCAGCAGAGTTGTCATTGTAGATCAGCCAGTTTCACCCGCAGTCAGAGTCTGCAGCTTAGTAGGATGAGATCATCAGAGGGATTGCAGCCACTGAGGAGGAGGAGCTAGAGGCACAGCAGGAGGTGAGTGAGTATAGTGACAGCTCTGACTACGACTACCAGCCTATACCTCAGATGCCTCTACGCAGACACGATGCAGAGGCAGGTAGCTCCAGTTCTGCTCCACCTGCTCCACAGATAGACCCCGCTCTCATTGCTATTCTTGAGCAGATGCAGCAGGATCAGACACGACAGGCACAGGAGACAGCTGCCAACTTCGCACAGTTTCAGGCTCGTCAGGATGAGTTTCAGCGGCAGCAGCAGCTTCTTCAGCACCAGCAGTTACTTATGCAGCAGCAGCTCATGGGATTCATGCAGCATGTAGTGACAGCCATTGGGATCCCACTGCCACAAACTTCGCCCCAGCTTGCACAGCCGCCTACCACTTCGATGACTCCAGCAGTACAGCCCATCGGGCTTCAGAGTCAGGGACAACCTCTAGCTCAGTTTCCTTCACCTCCTGTATAGGTGTCCCAGTGGTTAGCCTCACCTGGTGTAGCCCCGCAGTTCACTCCTTATCACACAGGTTTCTCACCAGAGCAGACTTCCTCGCTATTTGTGCCTGAGTCGTCAGTCTCCAGGAGTCTTGGAGCATCATTCAGCGAGTTGACCGGCATGCCTACTCTGCCTCACATGCATATTGCCGGTCCATCTACAGCAGCTCCAGCTATCATGACTACTCAGAGGCTCCCCTCGTCTGTCGCCTCGTCAGATCCTACGACAGACATACTTGCAGCTTCACAGGCTGCACCAGCCCCAGCTCAGACCCAGACCGCTTCAGCGACACTTCCTACTTCAGAGGGTCAGTCAGTTCAGAGCTCAGGGTCAGATGATGATGGCGCCTAGTTCCATCTTGCTCCACGTACTTCAGCGCCTGACTCGTCTGCTGCAGCCCCGCCGTCCGACCCTTAGGTTTTGGTGTTTGACGCTAAAGGGGGAGAGGGTTTGAGTATGTAGACTTAGGGGGAGCGAGTTTTAGGGGGAGCTAGTTATCTAGTATTAGCTTATTATATACATTTGGAGTTTTTATCTGTGTGGTACACTATTACTTATGCATTCGTGTGTTTACTTTCATGCATACTTTTATATATATATGTGATAGTGCTATCTACGTGATTGTGATATTTGACATGTGTGACTTCTACTTTGCTTTATCTATATGTCATATCACTTGTGTAATGCTCATTTGTTTTTGCTTCCGCGTTTATACTTCGAAGCAAATGAGCTTTGTTATTTGTACTCATGCTTAATTCATATCCCTTGAGTACATTGTGTTGGCTTGGGTCATATAAGCTTGACTAACTCTTCTATTCTTATTGACAAAAGCTTATATGAACCAAGCCCGTCAAAAACCTCACTCCATAACATACTCGAGGTGGTATTGTCATCAATCACCAAAAAGGGGGAGATTGAAAGCATCTAGGCCCCTAGTTGGATTTCGGTGATTAATGTCAATACAAGATTACTATGACTAATGTGTGTTTTGCAGAGGCAATTAAGTTAGGTCATGGTAATGGAGATCGATTGGGCAATCGAGGTTGTCATGCCCCTACGATGGAAATCGTTTCGGTTTTCAAAGGATGGACGACAAGGTTAAGGATAACTAGTTCTAAGTGTCGATTGGAGTTGGAGAGACACTTAGAGTAGTTTAGGACTTTGTTTTTTCCTTTGGCCGTACTATGAAGGGGGGTATGAACGGGTAGCTTGACCTAGTTGAGTCTAGTGAGTTAGGTGTGGTGCACACTTGTTAAAACTAGCTCTAGGTAGCTCCTATGAATGCCTAAGATCCTTTGGAGAAAACTTCATTCACATATGTTCGAATGTTGGAAGTGAATGGAGGTCAAACACTGACCGGACGCTGGCCGCAGGGTCCGGTCAGTTCATTTGATCATGAAGAACAAGTCTGGAGTGACCGGACGCTGGAAGGTCGTGTGACCGGACGCTGAGGGCTAGCGTCCGGTCGACTCTAGTAAGGGTCCAGACTTGGGAAAGAGTGACCGGACGCGTCCGGTCAGTGGTGATCGGACCCTGAGTATCTCGCGTCTGGTCATTTACAGTAAGCATCCATGAGCGACCGGATGCATCCGGTCGGTACTGACCGGACCCTGACAGCGTTCGGTCATCATTTGAAAACTGTTCGCGGGTTGAACTGATCGGAGCGTCCGGTCAAAACAATCGGAGCGTCCGGTCATCCCGCAGAAGCTCATAACGGTTCGTTCTTTAGACTGGCTTATAAATAGAAGCTCCACTCGTGAGTGGAGGATCTTTTGCTCATTCCAACAGCTAAGAAACACATTTGTGAGTGCCAAGAAGAGCAAGGTCCTAGTGAGGTGTTTGTGATTTGAGAATCCAAGAGAGTAGCCTCACTAGCAAATCAAGAGTAGCAAAGTGTGCATCCATCTTCTCATTAGGCTTCGCGTGGTCAAGTGAGAGTTTGTTCTTGTTACTCTTGGTGATCGCCATCACCTAGACAGCTTGGTGGTGATTGGGAGTTTGGTGTTCACCCGGTGGAGCTTGTGGGTGACCCAACTCAAGTTGTGAGTGGCTTTGGGTGATTCGCCGTGACGGAGTGTCGAAGAATCAACCCGTAGAGAGCACTTGATCCTTGCGCGGATCAAGGGGGAGCTACACCCTTGCGCAGGTGCTCCAACGAGGACTAGTGGGGAGTGGCGACTCTCCGATACCTCGGCAAAACATCACCGCGTTCCTTTCTCTCTCTATTTACTTTGAGCACTTACTTTGAGCATTTACTTTGAGCAATTCAATACTTGTTTTTACATCCATAGAATTGCTTGCTAGAGTAAGTTTGGAACTTAGGTTGCGAGGTTGTTGTGCATTAGTTTGATATAAACACTTTTCTAGGCACAAGGGGTTAATTGGGCTATCCGTAGAATTTGATTATTGCAAGAGAATTTAGAATTAGCCCAATTCACCCCCCCTCTTGGGCATCTTGATCCTTTCAGTCATACTTTGCTAAGAGTGAATCATTTTTAAGTTGTAGCTTCTCATTTTTAGCTCTTGTCTTTCTAATAATTTTAGTGTATGAGTTTAGCAATTTGACAAGATCAGCATAAGAAGGTGATTCACATTCTTCATCACTATCACTACCATTTTCATCACCACTAGCATTGTCATCACCACAACTATCATCATCACTTTGTATCTTTCGTTCATCATTGGCCATGAGGCATAGATGTGTATAGGATGATGGTAGCGGTGGCGGTGGAGATAGTGAAGACCCAATCACAAGAGCGGCCACCTTCTCCTTCTCATTATCACTTTCTCCATTGGATGAGCCCCTTGATGATTCAATGTCCGTGAGCCAATCACCAACAATATAAGCCTTGCCATTCTTCTTCTTGTGATATTCCTTCTTCTTGTTGTCCTTCTTGTATGACTTGTTTTTCTTCTTCTCATCATCATCACTTCAGTCATACTTCTTCTTGTACTTGTCTTTCTTGGGTTTGGGGCATTGATGAGCTAGATGACCAAGATCTCCACAATTGTAGCAATCCATTTCGGATATGGGCTTCCTCTTGGTACTAATGAAAATTTTCTTCTTCTTGCCATCAAACTTGAAACCATTCTTGTTTAGTTTTTTGAGCATCTTGGTGGTTCTTCTCACCATGAGAGCAAGACTTGCATCATCAACTTCATCATTACTAGAGCTATCAAAAGCAACTTTTTCTTTGCTCCTCTTTTCTTGGCTAGCCTTGAATGCTAAATCTTTCTTCTTGGATGAAGAGGAACTCTCTTGAGGAGTGATGTGCATGTACATCTCATGTGCATTGATCTTCCCTAATATTTGAGTTGGCGTAGCGGTGGAAAGATCACCTTGATGAAGCACCGTCACAATATGCCCATACTTGTCAATGGGGAGGACACTCAAGATCTTTCTCACAACATCGGATGGTTGCATTTGAGTGAGTCCAAGCCCAATGACCTCCTCTACAAGAACATTCAAGCAAGATTACATTTCATTAGCACTTTCATTAGAAAGCATTTCAAATGAATTAAGCTTCTTCATCACAAGATGACAGCGTTCCTCACGCTCACTCTTGGTTCCCTCATGGAGTGCACAAATGTCCAACCAAAGAGCATGGGAGTCTTTGTGGTTCCGCATACGGTTAAAGACATCCTTGCAAAGGCCTCTAAAGAGGGTGTTTCTAGCCTTTGCATTCCACTTCTTGTAATTTGCCTCATCACCAACAAGGTTGGTGGGCTCCTTAGATTTTGGAAAGCCTTGTGTGGCGGCTCTATACACTCCAACATCTATAGCCTCTAGGTACAACTCCATATGAATTTTCCAATAAGGAAAATCATCTCCCTCAAAGACAAGAGTGGGTCCATCCCTGTGGGACAATTTGCTCTAGGCGGTTAAGCCTAATTTAAGAAGCATGAGGCTCTGATACCAATTAAAAGGATCAAGATGCACAAGAAGGTGGTGGATTGGGCTAATTCTAAAATTCTTTCAATAATTAAGCCCTACACTTAGCCCATTTCACCTCCTTGTGCCTAAACGTGTTTCTATTGTTCTACCACACAAAAGTTTTGCACCCTAGGTTCCAATCCTACTCTAGCATGGAAATTCTAAGAATGTAGAGACATTATTTGAATTCTCAAAAGTAAATGCTCAAAGTAAAGTGAGGGAGAGGAACGCGGCGATGTTTTTCTGAGGTATTAGGGAGTCACCACTCCCCACTAGTCCTCGTTGGAGCACCCGTGCAAGGGTGTAACTCCCCCTTGATCCACACAAGGATCAAGTGCTCTCTATAGGCTAATTCTTTGACACTCCATCACGGTGAATTGCCCACAACCACTCACACCATGTCTTGGGTCATCCACAAGCTCCACTAGATGATCACCAAGCTTTCAATCACCACTGAGCCATCTAGGTGATGGCGATCACCAAGAGTAACAAGCACAAACTCTCACTTGACCAATACAACCCTAATGAGAAAGGTGGAAGCACACTTGCTACTCCCTATGCACTAATGAGGTCCTTAATACTTGATTCTCAAATCTCAATCAACCCACTAGGCTCTTGCTCTCCCTTGCACTCCAAAGTGTTTCCTTAGCTGAACAAACAGGTAAGAAAGGGGAATTGGATGAGTAGGAGAAATATAAATACCCCCCACTCAAAAACATGACCATTGGAGCCAAATCCCTGCTGTCTGCGAAGCGTTGGACCGACAGATGCTGGGTGTCAGACTGAGAAACTAGGGTCTGACCCTCACATATGACACAATGCATAGACTATGTCAAAGTTAGCCATTGAGCTGTAGTATGGTCTGATGCCCTCCTGTCGACCTAGTTTGACGCTTAAAAATCATCTCGATGTAGTTTCTAGACATCGTCGGACCTAGGCATAGGATGGTCTGACGCCCTGCTCCAACGCTTCCTCCATCAGCCACAGTGGTGAACAGTCCCCTCAACCTATCTAAAGATGCCATTCTCTAGGGTCTGATGCTTGAGCCTACCTGAGCTGCAACCAAAGCACGCCACATAGGCGTCAGACCCAGCAAGATTGGTTTGAAGACCATGCCATAGCACAGTCTGACGCCTACCAAATACCTCCTTTCACTTCCGATTCAAAATCCTTGTGAATGGGGATTGTTCCACTTGATCTTTGGGCTATCCCTGAGCTACCAAGTGCTAAGTTTGACAAGTGTGCACCACACCTAACACATTAGACTCACCTAGGTCAAGCTAGTAGTTCATACCCCCCTTAATAGTATGGCCAAAGGAAAAACAAAGTCCTAAACTACTCTAAGTGTCACTCTAATGCCAAACGACACTTAGAACTAGTCTGTCCTTAACCTTGTCGTCCATCCTTTGAAAACTGAAATGATTTCCATCGATAGGGGCATGAAAACCTTTGATTGCCCAAACAATCACCATTATCATGACCTAACTCAAATTGCCTCTACAAAACACACGTTAGTCATAACAATCGTTTGTCGTCATTAATCACCAAAATCCACTAGGGGCCTAGATACTTTCACATGGACAAGCAGGGAGAGGTCATTTTTTACAATGGCATACAGGCAAGTACCATCTCATTTGCATCAGTAGGTCTACAGCAGGCTTCAGCGCCTCTTCAATTCATGCGCTTCTCCACCAGCATCCTTTTTTTATTTTTGAGGTGTTGGTCCATCTGTAGCTATGTGGAGCGAGAGAACTTTATTGACTTAAATCTCTCTACAATTTTACTTAACTACTGCAACTTTAGGAAGCTTATGTATATTTTAATAACCGTGTAAAGCAACTCCAAAGATCTATGATGAGTGCATCAAATACCTTGATGTCATTGTAACGGCCCAGGTTTTCCAAGAACCTAAAAATCCAAACTTAAAAAAAATTCCAACTAAACCCATGCATGGTGAGTGTGCCATACTAGGAAACCACCCTTGTAGTTGCACAAGTAGACCCCAAGTTAGTATGTTTGAGCATATGCATATAAACAACTATGAGTTGCTTCTTCATGATTTTTATGTGATGAAATAAAATCTTGTAAAGCTTTTAACAAACTTGTTGTGTGTGTGTTGCCAAACCCTTAGCTTTGACCTTAATACCCTAGATGACCCCTAGTGGACTCCATAAGGATGTGTACATGCTTAATAACACATGTATACATGCATAGGAGCCCAAGGTGTAGAATAAAAATGGAAATAGAAATGGAAAAGGATTTAGAAAAGGAAAGGAAATTGAAAGCAGTGAAGCAGCCTAGCAACAGCAGGTGGCCTAGCCCTGGCCAGTGCCCCGCTGGCCTACTACACTCACGTAGCCCAGTAGCCGTCGTGGCATAGCTTCACGGCCCAGCCTTCCACCCATGCCAGCACTTGCGCATGCACCATAGCGGCCCACACCCATGCCCCGCGTCACAATGAGCCACTGTTGCCCTCCCCTCTATCGCTGATGGGTGGGACCCCGCTATCATCCCCTTGCTGCTCCCCTCCTCTGCTTTTTTCCCTAGGGTCAAGCATCTCACTGACAAGGATCCAAGGCCGTGCCTTCCCATCCCCACCGTCCACCCTTGAACCATGGCCCACATTTGCACGGATGCACGCCATGTTGGTGATCCGCGCCACTAGATCTACCCTAGCTAGTGTCCTCGCCTGCTGCCATGCGAGCATAATGGCCCACACCGCTTATAGTGCCCCTACACCCACCATACTACGCTTGATCGGTCACCACTACAAATTAGAGGCGCTAGGGCCACTACACTCACCTCGCGCCCCAAAACCCTAGCCTAGGGGGGTTGACCACCCTACACATGTCCCCGAGCATGCCTCCACCATCCGTCGCCCACCATGGCCAAGCTCGAGCTATAAAAGCCCCAAGCTAGTGCCCGAGCGCCTCTCCCATACCCCCCCACCACTCTGTGGTAACCCATGAACCACACCTAGCCAAGGAGGAGAAGGGACAAGGGAGGAGAAGGAGGAAGAAGGAGCACCGGAGCCATCGAAGCACCACCAAGGTTGTCGGAGCAGAGGGAGCCACCTCGAACGACAACACCGGTGAACTATTTCTCCCTACATGGCATCGCCTCATCACCGCGCCGCTAGCCTAACACCACCGCCACCACTAGTGAGCCTTGAGATCCCTGCTCTACCCTTGCTGGCATGAATGCCATGGCTACCGCCATGTCCTTCCCCTTGGGAAGGCCAAGGAGCCACCTTTTTTATGTCACTCCACACCACTCATCCACACACACACAGTGGCCGCAATGTAGGGATGCCGTGCCACCTTGGCTCGGGAACGCCAGCGCCAGCGCACCAAATGCACATGCACTTGCCACGTCCATACCCCACCATGGTGAGGCTTTGTTCCGGTGGATCTAGGATAGTAGTAGTAAAGCCACTGTCACAACAAGCTTTGCCTCGCCTCGGGACATGCATAGCCTAGCTGCGCTAGCTTAGGATGCCCTAGAGGCTGGTACGACCGAGTGCTCATGCTACCGCCATGCCATGGCCTTCCTGACTGACTCTAGCCATCTCGCGAGACGAGATCCTATCATTGAGCTTTGCCTTGACCCCTCGCACCTCGCCATGTAGATAGTTGAGCGCAAATCCCAAGCTTTGCCCTAGTTCACCATAGTTGTGAGCTCACCGGAGCTCTCCCGTGTGCATTGCCACGGTGCGGACTCTGTCATGATTTTTGGCCACCGCCGTCGAGACGTTTGGCTCGCCTGTCACCCCAATTGAAGGAAAGAAGCCACCTTTGGTTCTAATTGAGGCCATGGCTACCTCACCGTAGCCCATCGCTGCCACCAGGCCGCTACTGTCATGGCCAACCTCACTAGAGCCCTTAGAGCTTCACCTAGTGCCCTAGTCATGCTCACTAGAGCACTAGGAAGTGGAAGGACCCCCGCTGAAGCCTCATCAAGGTCCCAAGCGTCTTCGCCGCTGGCCCTGTGCCACCGTGACACCATTACCGACCGCCTAGAACCCCAAGCCGCCGCCTTTAGTCCCATGGAGAGCTCCTATCAATGAAATCTAGTCGGTAGCCTATTGAGGGGTATACCCATGGTAGTAGATGATCAGTGGAGGTGCGCGTAATAGAAACCAGATGGTGACACAAGGCATAGATATAGCGATTTAGACAGGTTCAGGCCGTCTAATCGATGTAATACCCTATGTCCTGTGTCTTTGTTGGATTGTATTTAATATGAGATGAATTCGAGGGGGGTCCCTACCCGCCTTATATAGTTTGGGGGTAGGGTTACAAGTTGGTTTAGGCCTAGATCTATTCGGTTATATGGTAAGTATTTACAAGGAATACGATATCTATCATATCCAAAAAGATCTTCCATCATTGCCAAGATGTCTTCTAATTTCCTTGTGGTGCACGTCGATCAGAACTAGGCACCATAGGCCTTGATCTTATGGGCTGGACCTCCCCTGGCGGTGCAGCCCATGTCCATTGCCATGGGTACCTGGGGTTATACCCCCATAGCTAGTCCCCGAGCACCTAGTATCCATTGAGCAATGTCATCTTGAGCAAGTCCAAGCAGTTTAACTTGGAGTCAGCCAGCAAATCTGGCAATCTGACCAGTTCAACTGGTATTCCAATCAACAAAACAAAGTGCCGACCAGTTTAACTAGTAATTCAACTAGTGGAAATTGAAGCCAGCCAATTTATTAGGTGACCTGGTCTCAGACTTAGCCAAGTAAGGATTGCCAGAAGGATGTAAGGAGCTCAAGTTTAAAATTTAAAAATTCTCCACCTTAGGTGAAGTGTACACACTTAGACTTCGTTGGCGAAGTCAGATGATCATCATCCATGACTTATGCAAAGAGGATATTAGTACTGATATATGCACCGCAAGGTACAATGTATATATTGTAGTCCCCGAGCCTGACAGTAGGTGAAGAAGACACCTGGTGTTAGGATCAAAGAATTTCAATGATCACTTAGTCAAAACAACCAATTCCCAGCTTAGCCGAGCACACAACTAGTCCCTAGCTTAGCTGAAAAACTAGTAAGAAGAAAAATAGTACATTCACCGCAAGGTGAAGTGTACACACTTAGTCCCCAAGCCTGTTGTAAGATAGAAAACATCTTGTGGTAGGATCAAAGAATTAAGTGTAAAGGACAAAATTCTAGCACTTAGCACTGGACATCTGGAGTAAAACTTGATAATATCGAGCGATAAAATGTGGAGAAAATAGAAAGTACTTAGCACTGGATTACTATGATAGATATACTTATCAAAGCCCCTAACATGCCACCCAAGATTAGCACCCTAATCTAGACAGCATGGAAAACCTTGATATCACACATCACATGCAGCGTTGGCAAAACATAGTAAGCCAACAAGCAAATCGACAGACGAAGTCCCTAGCTTAGCTGGCAAGCCCCCAGCGTAACTGACGATGAAACGATAGACAATCCGACTAGTTGGTTGGCAAAGAATCAAGTATCGAGCAACCCAACCAACTGGTCGGCAGCGAAGTGAGCGCCGAGTAGAAGTGAATGCTGAAAGGTCTGACCAACTAGTCGACGATGAAGTCATAAACATAGTGGTCCGACCAGTTGATCGACGGAGAAATCCAAAGGCCAGATGGTGCAACCACCCAGACGATGATCCTGCAATAAAAATATGTAGGACGGGTAGTACATGATTTAAAAATAAAAGATATGAACTTAGTGATGAAGAAAATGGAGCGGAGTTTATCAGGAGCAATGTATCGGTGAATTATATATCCTACAGAGCAGTTTATGTTTATTTAGAGTTTATTCATAATTGTATAAAGGACTAAATCTCCGTGCTTAGTACTAGACATAGGAGTAAAATTTAGAGAGTGCTGAGCATTTAAAAATGGAGAGAGTACTTAGCAATTAACCATGGCGAATTTTGGAGAGTGCTTAGCACTATACCATGGCGAACATTGGTGAACATGGCAAAATTTGTAGAACATGGAGAAATTTGGAGAACATGGAGAAATTTGGAGAACATGGAGAAATTTGGAGAACACAGAGAGATTTAGAGAGTGCTTAGCACTTTACCATGGCGAGATTGGAGACCATGGTGAAAATTGTAGACCAGTGGCGAAAATTGAAGATCGTGGCAAAAATTGGAGACTCATGGCGAAAATTGGAGACCGTGGAGAAATTTGGAGAACATCGAGAAATTTAGAGAACATGGAGAGCTTTTGAGAGTGCTTAGCACTGTACCGTGGTGAGATTGGAGACTGTGGCGAAAATTGGAGACCCGTGGTGAAAATTGGAGATCGTGGCGAAAATTGGAGACCCATGGCGAAAATTGGAGACCATGGAGAAATTTGGAGAACATCGAGAAATTTGGAGAACATGGAGAGATTTGGAGAACATGTAGAAATTTGGAGAACATGGAGAGATCTAGAGAACATGGAGATCAATGGAGAGTGCTTAGCACTTAACCGTGGTGAAATTAGAGAACATGGAGAGTGCTTAGCATTATACCGACGAGACGTGTGGGGCATTCTATCCCAAGATTCTTGTGCACACTTAGGAATATGGGCATCACCAAGGAGCCACTGTCGCCCGCTCATGACATAGCGCGCTACTGCTCATGCATGTTTAGGTGCTAAGTCGAGGACAGGGCTGTTTCTAGATAACGCAAATGAAAATGTGACTGGTCGGTGGCGATGAAATTGCCCAGCCCTCGAGCTTTTCTGGTAAGCCGTTATGAGGGTGGTCACTATTATCACAACGCTGCTCTTTGTGGCAGTCATCATCGTGGTGCAGCATGGCTTACTTACGACTCAGGCGGCTCGCTTAGCAGCTCGCTCGGTGGCATGGTGGCTCGAGTGGCATGGTGGCACGGTGGCTCGAGCGGTTCGGCGGCATGGCGGCTTGGCAGCACGGTAGCTCGGTGGCTCAGCAGCATGGTGGCACAGTGGCATGGTGGCTCGAGCGGCTTGGTGGCACAGCGGTTTGGTGGCTCGATGGCACAATGGCATGGTGGCATGATGGCTCAGCGGCACAGCGGCATGGCGTCACGAGTGGTTCGGTGGCTCGGTGGCACAGCGACACGGCGGCATGATGACTCGACGGCACAGTGGCTACACAGAGCCATAGGCAAACGGGTCTAATCGGAGCCTAGCGGAGTCAATTCACATGGGGAGGCAAAGCCCTTGAGCGTGTCCGACCAAGGTGAGGGCGTAGTATGATTTGAATGGCGATAGTATACATCATCTTAAAGATGTTTAGCATGGAGAAATAAGTAATTTGAGAAAAAATATGGAAAACAATGGAGAAAGCACAGGGCCACCACTACTGTTGATAGTTATCAAGGTAGACAAAGTTATATATATGTTAGAATATTCAATGGAAAAAACCATGACTTAGCTCATTTGGATTGATGATATTGGAGTCATGTTTCGTGAGTGTAGATCGGTAGCAAGGGAATTTATTTCTTGCATGCATGCTCGAAGGTCGTCCTTTGCTTGTTGACGTTGATCTTAGTGAAAATCACAATGCATCATCGTGAGTTGCCTCATAATGTTGAGTCGATAGCAAGGACCACATGAGCCGTCGATGAGGGCTAACGAGCGCCGCCGAAGGATGATGACGAGTTGATGTCGGGTGATGCAGTTGAATTCTTGAAGTTGACCTACATGCTGCTGGCTTGCCGCATGTAGCCACCTCCTTGATTGGTGCCAACGAAGCGCAGCGTTCGACCTCTGGAGAACTCTTATGAAGAGCGATGCACCTTGGAGCCTTAAGTTGAGATTGCCATCTCATGGAGCCGAGTCATCACCATAGATGGTGATGATGATGGAAAATTCCCATCTGGTTCTCCCTAAGTGTAGCTGACGATGAAGAAACAGACAATCCAACCAGTTGGTTGGTGAAGAATCGAGCATCGAGCAGCCCAACCAACTAGTTGGCGACGAAGTGAGTGTCGAGTAGAAGTGAGTGCCGAATAGTCCAATCAACTGGTCGGATATTACATTATGGAACATCTTAAACACAGAGATATTAAACGTGGAGACATTTAATTATGGAAAATAACCGGAGAAATAATAATTGGAGGAGCATGGTGAAAACTCAGAGAAAATAATTGGAGAAAGTTGTATTAAATGCAGATATAGTAGAGGTACTTAGCTTTAGTCAAAATATCTGATCAGCGGCGTATGACGTTATCCAGGATTGATGGCAACATTGTCCCTGGACCCCCCTTGGATGATCTGGCCGCTATGGCAATGACTCCTCCCATCACGGCGAAAACTACAGGGGTTACGACTATGTGCGGTTGCTATCAAATAAGATGGAGTTGGGTTCTAGATGTCGTTTACTTAGACCTGAGCTGCTTTTAAGCAGTGCTTGAATCTTGAGTACCTCTGGTGTTGGTGGGAGTCTAGCCAACTCATGGGTAGCCATAGCTAGATTGGCACTCAGCGTCTGCTCTACTTGCTGGTTGTCCACCATGAGGAACTCTTGTTGAAGATTACGGGTGAGAGGTGGTGGGCCACCTCCAAAGGCTTGGACAGTGTTTTCTCCTTCTTCGTTGCGACGTCGCTGGCAATCAGCATTCCTAGTTTTGCGCTCACGGCGTTGGACACTGGTTTCTCCATCGATAGCGATGCTATCGTGGCTAACCATGAAGGGCTCTCTCCTAAAGCATGGAGGGAAAGGTGGGTAGGTGCTGGTAGAGCCTTCAGAGTATGGCTCGGGGCTTTCCTCTAGGATTGTTTGGAGCATATCATCTAGAAGGTCTGTTCAGATTCGCACCATGTTTACCATTTGTGTAGGTTGGTCGGCCTCAAGGAAGTCAATCTGATAGAGGTCATCGATGTGGCTGTGCTCGACGTGGTCAGCAAAAAGATGGTGCACGGTGTCCTGATAGATCGGACCCACACCCGCCAGCCCAAAAGAATACGGCTTGGGCATGCTCTCCGTCGAGGCGAGGAGTGGTCAGAGTTGAACGGTATGCCCTTCCAGAGTTGCTATGATCACCAAATCGAAATCTAGCCACCTTGAATGAAGTGGCCGAGCAAGTTGCTCGGATGCAGTGACATGGTGATCTTGGAGTATGAGAAATTTGTCGCTCGCTCTAGATTGATCTAAGACCAAACCCATGAGGAGTTGACATTCTGCTAAGCTTTCTATGACCTAATCGATGGATGCGATCAGATCATCATTGTTGATGGATCTCCTAACCCAACGATGGGGCAGCAAGATTAGAGATGTCATTGCAAGTGTTAGCGCGATCGGTGCAGGGTGATCCTACATAGCTTCCATGATCTCCCCGTTGCCATCGGGGCCGATGATCCAAGTCATGGATCCGACCATGAAGGTCTGGCCTGGCTCAGGAAAGGCCATGGAGCTTGGGAAAGTGACCATCTAGTTGGCCATGGAATCAACACGCACACCCCCTACCTGGTGCGCCACTGTCGATGAAATCTGGTCGGCAGTCTACCGAGGGGTATACCCAAGGTAGTAGATGATCAGTGGAGGTGCATGTAATAGGAACCAGATGGTGACACAAGGCGCAGAGATAGCGATTTAGATAGGTTCGATCCATCTTATCAATGTAATACCCTACGTCATGTGTCTTTGTTGGATTGTATTGAATATGAGATGAATTCGAGGGGGTCCCTACCTGCCTTATATAGTTTGGGGGGTAGGGTTACATGTTGGTTTAGGCCTAGATCTATTCGGTTATATGGTAAGTATTTACAAAGAATATGATATCTATCATATCCAAAAAGATCTTCCTTCATCGCCAAGATGTCTTTTGATTGCCTTGCGATGCACGCCGACTAGAACTGGGCACCATAGGTCTTGATCTTATGGGCTAGACCTCCTCTGGTGGTGCGACCCATGTCCATTGCCGTGGGTACCTAGGGTTATACCCCCATAGCTCCTCATGCCCCCGCAATACCATAGAGTTCCCTAGCAGCCTCGCTGGGCCACCATAGCGTGAGAGTAGACAAGGTCGCTACCAGTGAGAGCACCACCACGGGAGAGGAGGGAGAAAGAGAGAGACATGCCCTATCGCTCGGTGCACCTGGTGCGCCATAGACCAAAGGAAGGAGGGAGAAAGGGTGGATGTGGTCCACCATGGACCATGCCTGCGGTCCATGGACCCGCATGGCATAGTCCACCATGAGCCACGCCTGTGGGCGTGAGCCCATTAGTAGCCCGCCAGCGCCATGTGGCTGGCCTAGATGAGTGACACGTGTAGGGCCTGGCCCAGCCCAGATCAACCCAACCTAGCCCAAAATCTAGCCCGCTAGGCCCAGTCTGAGCCCAGTCAACATTGACTGTTGATCGGTCACCGCTGACCGTTGACCGACCCCACCTGTCAATGACTCATCCGCCTCACCAATCAAAGCGCGCCACATGTCAAGCCTTGGAATTTACAGCCCTTTTTCTTTTTTTGAGAAATTGATTTAAACTTATAAATTCATAGTAAATTCATCCGACCTTAGAAAAATATGAAACCACTGTCTAAAATTTTCTAAAAATAAGCTCTACATCATAGGCTTATGTTTGAGTGCATTTGGATCTTTTGAATTTCTGTTGCTTCTTGGTGATCTTCTATAGGAGTCGCTTATCGTGGCTATATGCCTGGTTTCACAACCCCTAAAGAGCAGAATCCTGAGGAGGACGACTATGACTACACAGAGGAGTTGCGAGACAACTTGCCTGTAGGTGCCATGTCCCACCCAACCTCGTAGAATCCTACTAGACATGCAATAATGTAGTTGCTAGTGCTCTATTTTTATGCAAATTAACTGTGATAGGTTGCATGGTAGAATTGCTTGAAGCCTTTACCTTGACACAACCATTACCCATGCACACCCACTGTTAGGCTAGATGCTCGCTTCCTGCTTACTACTTGCTTCTACTATGCATTATATCTGTGATGTGATGCTTGGTGGAGGATTGTTTGTGAGTGGATAAGGCACTTGGTGCCGATAATGTGGAAATAATGTGATAACAACTTGGGAAGATCTTGGCGTGCGTCTTGGGTGTGTGGTGAGGGTTGAATCGACCGAGTAGGATCTATGACGAGCTGTTGAGCGAGTCTTGCCAGAGTGTGACTTGAGCTCTCCTTGAGAGTTGTACCTATGATGGGTACCGATTTGAGGTATAGACTCTAGGGAGGAGTGTTCTTCATGGGACGAATCCCCAGAGTAGAGGTGTTGTTGAAGCATAGGGTGCCGGAACCCCTTTTGTGAAGATGTCTTGTTCGGTCACCCTAAGGACTTATACGTTCTGGGAACCGGTTCATAGGAATCCTTGCACCCCATCCGTTCCTCTCTAGGGAGGAGATGGTTGTGGACTAATCTGGGCGATGCCATTACTGCTAGGTTGTAAGTTGATAGTGTGGGGGTGAGGATGTTAGATTCTCAAACCCTTATAGGTGCGTATTACCACTTGTGGGGGAGGTATTTACGTTTCATAGTCACAGCGTGTCGGAGAAATCCGGGGTGCCTCAAGGCTGAGTGGTAGGATGGTATCGTTCCAAACTAGAAAGAAGCCAGAATTAGCCTAGATGACGACGGTCGTCGATGACGGAGGATCTGATGGTAGTGTAAACCTCTGCAGAGTGTATGGTTGATCGATCGATACATATGTCGTCTTTTCGACTATGGATCTTTCCTATGTTACTATTTCACTTGACTAGTGAGCAGAGTCCTTTCTTCTCTCCCCCTGGGTTTGTTGGATTTTGACTTTTAGCCGATAACGCAAGGTATGAGAGGGAGTTGTCCTTGTAGCCTAGAGAGTGAGAGTGTGGTGAGATGTGTGTGATGGGATGGGTAAACGTGTGGATGAGATGGGTTAAAAATTGATGAATTATTATAAAACTTTGATTATACTCGCATAGGAAACCACAACCATAAATAGGTCTTTTGCTCTACCCTTGCATTCCACCTACCACAAAGCAAATGCAAAGCATAGGGTGGGAGCCGGTGGCCAGTACAAATTGTACTGATAATTGTTTGGAAGGTCCCGAGTCTGAGTACGACTACCAGGGAGATGGTTGGGAGGATTAGAAGTCTTGTCCTTCGCTCAAGTTCGGTTCGGAAGATGAAGTCTACGCCCGTTGCCGTTCTACATGATGTTGTTCCAGATGTTGTGTGCTCTGAGTGATTCCGCCAAGTGGCGATGTAATAATGAGTAAAACTTGCTATTTGTACTATCTCTAAGACATGTATTCGATGTATGACTGTGATATCGACTGTTATTTGATAATGTGATGGGATGATCAACTGGGACTATCATGTTATACTTCGAATCTGTAGATTTCCCTTCGTGGAAATCGGGATCGTTTCGGTCATAATCCATAAGCACATAAGGGAAGGCGAACAATGTATACACATATAGCCCCGTGTCTCCTAACAATCTTAATTCTTACTGTTGTCGGGGGGCTTCACAAAATAGCTCTGAACATATTTTGATGCAAAGTGCAACCATGATTATGAATTAACGACACTTTTTAAATTATCAACCATTTGTTGTCCTTCCATGTTAGAAAGATTGCTCAACTATATTGTCACTTAAGTTTTTAACACATGCAAAGCCCTACATTTCTAACTCCAGGAATCAACATCCTAACAAGCGCAATAGAATTACCGCAGCAACGCGCTGGTTCCACTGACTTTCAACTTCTTAATACAAGCTACCCAAATCGTCATCTTCACTAAATGTAATTACTACTTTAATATAGCTAATCCTCACTACAAAGTTTTATTTCAGCATGCAAGACATGCGCATCATCTCCAACTAACAATCCACATTAGCCATATCATATTTCACTAACTTTTAACCTCTTAATGCCAGCTATCCATGTCATCACCATTAAGCGCAATTACTAGTTTTAATATATTAGAAATATATAAGGCTATTTGTTTTACCATATTACAACATCATCCTATAAATCTATCTAATTCTATTACTCCCTCCATCTAAAACAATTAAATTATAGAATTCGTGCAAGTCATATTAGCTTAACTTTGACTAAATTTATAGTAGATAGTATTAATATCTATGTATCCAACTAAGTTTATTATGAAAATGTATTTTGTAATTAATTTCATGATAATTTGTTGTATCATAAATATTAGTACTTTTTATATGAATTTAGTCCAACTTTAAATCGTCTTACTCCTCGAAATGTAAGAATTGGATTAATTTTTTGGACCAATGGAGTAGTCTTTTATTGGTTTCTTTCATTGCCTTGCCCAATTTTAATGGGAGCGATGTAACAATATGTAAGTTTAACTTATATATACTACGGTTTTACTTCTAAAAAAATCCCGCGGCAATATATATATATATATATAAATAAATAAATAAATAAACCTAGTGCAAAAGATGTCTAACTGGACACATAAAGCGACCTCTAAAAATACTAATTGCGTTGTCTTCTTTCTTTGATAGTCCATAACTCGATAGAGCTTGAAAACACATTGAAAAGATGGCAAATGAAAGGGATGCATACAAAGAACCTCGCCATTCAAAAGTTTAAAGACCCCAAAAATCACTCGCCCACTAGCAACATGATCTATACCGAAAAAGCATCGTCCCAAGGAACACAAGCTTACAAACATTCACCACTAGAACAGAGTTTCGGAGAAACCGGATCTTTGTCGTAGAATAAACTAAAAGAAGAGATCAAAATCGCTATATCGAAAGCCAACCAACCGCTTCCTTTATAAATACACCAACTGCCAAGATTTGTAGGGAGCTAACAGATGTAACAGAATATACTCTCGCTGGCCCTTTGCTGTTATTGTCACCACCTTGTAAATGACGCTACAAACTTAACCCAAGATGAAACAAGAAATAAAGAAAGAAAGAAAATAAATCTATTAAGAGAACGAGTCCCTACTCCTTTGGCCACCCACGAGGTCATCGGTAGAGAGAGAGGAGGGGACCCTGGCGATGGTGGCGAGAGGGCCTAAGCTGTAATGATCGAATGAGCAAGGTTTTTTGTTTGGAGGAATCCTACTTAAAAAGTTTGTATTGTGTACCTTGTCCAACCACCTTGCACTTTGGGCGCTATCCTTCCATTCGATCGAATGCTGCTAGTCAGTACTGTTGTTATCAATGGATCTTAGTGATGATATATTTCCATGCATTGATAGTACGACTACACACACTTAATCATCATAAGATAAGATCTAGAAATGATTATAGGCAACACTGTGAGACTTTGAAAGGATCGAATGGCTTAGGAGGACGGTTGAATTAGGTTTAAAAAATTAAAGCAATAATAAAAACTTCAACATATGCAAATCTATTTCACATACTTGCACCACCGAGGCACCTAATGCTAAAAGTATCACACTAGGAAGTCCTAGGTCCGTAGCTTCCATTGCGGAGATGGGGAATGAGAAGAGCCTTCGGGTTGGACTTGGCAGAGCAACAGTGTCAGGGACGACGGTTGTTATGAGTTGAGATGCGGTGTTGCCCTTTACCAAGACACCGTCAGGAACAAATGAGGATAAGAGTATGACAAACTCGGTCGGTGGCAAAGTGGAAGTTTAGGTCCTTATTTGTGAAGAAAATATTTAAATGTCAAAGAAAAAGCCTCAAAAGGCATTCCAACACATGTTTAATAGAAACACGTGGCATTTTAGCGAAACCCAACTTTTATAGTGGCAGATTCCTAAGTTTCTCTCCCCACATCTTGGGAGATAAAATTTGACGAGCCTAATTCTCTTACCCTTTAGAGAATCTGGAGCAGGAGGAGCTCTACCAAATTGTCGTGACGAGCCTAATTCTCTCACCCTTTTAGAACATCTTCAAGAGTATTCAAAACTCACTCTCGATCTTGACTTTTTAGCAAGATTCAAAAATATCTCTCCAACAACTCATTATCTCAACTTACAATCTTTCCGCAGTTAGGAAAATTGATCCAATTGCGTAGAAATACACGCTCATATCCATCGGTCCATTTTCCAATGCAAATAAAAGATAGAGAAAGTATAAAAATGACTACTGTGATTTGAAAATAGTTCGGAATTTCTGATACAAAATTCCCTTCTAAATGAGACAGTAGAAGTAGTTGGAGAAAGATAAGAAATAATATATTTCCTACTTTTTTAACGACTTAAAAAACTTATTGATTTACCAACTGGTTTTCCAGGAACTATCGGAGATGCCTTTAGTGCTTGTTTGGAATTAGTTAACCCAAGAAAATTTCTATAAACCGATGATGTTAACATTAACTATATGCTAATGAAAACGTTGAGCCAATGTTCAGTTTAATGGCGCCGTATTTTTTCAGTTAAAAATTAAGAAAAAAGAAAGACGGCAGACGGGAAGATCAGGGACATTCAAAAATCGCCTCCTCCAACACACCGAGTCACCAATGGAGCAGGAGCTGCTGAAGATCCTGCGCGGCCTCAACCTCAAGTCCCCGCGCCACCTGCTGCAGACCCACGCCCAGCTCCTCGCCCGCGGCCTCTCCGCGAGTCCACGCCTCCTCCCGGCCCTCGTCTCCGCCGCGTTCTCCATCTCCTCCTCGTCCCCGCGCCAGGCAGCCGCCGCGGCGATCCTTCGCGCTGCCGGCGCCAGCGCCTCCACCGTAGCGCACAACACCCTCATCGAGCGCCTCGCCGGGCGCGGCGGCGGCGGCGGCCGGGACTGCTCCGCGGCGGACGCGTTCGCGGCCTACGCCGCGATGCGTGCGGCAGGGGTGTCCCCCAACGGGTTCACCTTCACCTTCCTGCTTCGCGCGTGCGAATCACTGAGGCGGCTGCCGCTGTGCCGGTGCGTCCATGGACAGGTCTTGAGGTGTGGGTTCGGCTCCGACGTTGTCGTGCAGAACGCTCTCCTCAACGTGTACTACAAATGCAGCGACCGGGGTGATGTTGGGGTCGCTCGCAAGGTGTTCGATGAAATGGCTGAAAGGGACGTGGTTTCATGGAACTCCATAGTTGGTGTGTACATGTCGAGCGGAGATGCGACAGGGGCCATGGAGTTGTTTGAGGCGATGCCGGAGAGGAACGTTGTCTCCTGGAACACCGTTGTCGCTGCATTTACGAGGGTGGGGGACATGGTGTCGGCACGTGCTGTGTTTGATAGGATGCCGATCAGGGATGCCATTTCTTGGAATCTCATGATCTCAGGGTATGCAGCAAGTGGCAATGTTGAGTCTGCAAGGTCACTTTTTGATCTAATGGATCGGAAGGATGTGGTTTCGTGGACAGCTATGGTCTCTGCCTATGCAAAGATTGGGGATCTAGATTCAGCTAGAGTGCTGTTTGATCACATGCCTGATAAGAACTTGGTTTCGTGGAATGCAATGATAACAGGGTACAACCACAACTCAAGGTATGATGAGGCACTGCGCACGTTTCAGCAGATGATGCTTGAGGGAAGATTCATGCCTGATGAAGCAACATTAGTAAGTGTCGTCTCAGCCTGCGCTCAGCTGGGCAGTGTTGAATACTGCAACTGGATCAGTTCTTACATTAGTAAAAACAACAGTCATATAACTGTTGCATTAGGAAATGCTCTCATGGACATGTCTGCAAAATGTGGAGATGTAGGAAGGGCACGGTTAGTTTTTAATAAAATGAAAACAAGATGTGTCATTACATGGACAACAATGATATCTGGTTTTGCTTATAATGGACAGTTTAGAGAAGCTCTGTTGATCTACCATGATATGTGCAGAGAAGGAGTCACACTGGATGATACAGTCTTTGTTGCTGCACTTGCTGCTTGTGCTCATGGAGGTTTGTTGCAAGAAGGTTGGAGCATCTTTAAGCAAATGGTTGAGCACTATGGGATTGTGCCAAGAATGGAGCATTATGGATGCATAGTGGATCTACTTGGTCGAGCTGGTAAGTTACAGGAGGCAGTTCGATTTATTGAAAGCATGCCTCTTAAGCCTGCGGTTGTCATTTGGGTAACTTTGCTTAGTTCTTGCATTACACATGGTGATGCAGAGTTGACAGAGTATGTCAGTGCAAGGGTAGTTGAAATAGAACCTTTTAATTCTAGTTATCAAGTGTTGGTTTCCAATTGTAGCGCCCTAGAGGGAAGGTGGGGCAGTGTGATGGATGCACGCAGAACAATGCGTGACCGGGGAGTTGAGAAAACACCTGGTAGTAGCTTGATTCAGGTAGGAAATGAGGTACATGAGTTTTTGGCTAAAGACACAAGGCACAAGAAAAGGAAAGAGGTATATGAAACTTTGGATGGTTTAATAGCCCTCATCAGACATACAGAGCACACCCCTTGGATAAGTTATTGCAGCACACTTGAGTAACAGAGAGTTCTTTGAGTAGTTGCAACCTTACTAAGTCAACAATAAGTTCCAGGCTAATTCCTGTGGGAGGCCTTTTGTCTAATAGGCAATCAAGGGCTGATGAGCTTTGTAGCCAAGATTGTGATTAGATCAACAATTTATGCCATCATTGACACCAGCTGAGCATGTGCCAATCTTAAAGAGGAAGTACCTACTTTGCATCTCAGATGTTTCATTGAACTAAGTTACTGACTCAAAGTTGTCTTCTTAATTATAAATTCATGTATGCAGAGACCCAGTTTCAAGCTTTTCTAGTTACTTTTGGCCCCTGGGATCCCTGCGCAGGTAAGCAGCTAGCTTACCAGCACACACACACTCAATTTGGCTAGAGGTAGAAGAAGGGGTTGAGCACAGCACACACGCAGCTGAGCAGCAGCTTTGCTGCTCTGAATGTTGCTTCAGCTGAACTGAGTATTGCATTGCCTAAGGTGTAGTATATATACAACTCTTGTACCAACTATAAGGTACACAAGAGTATGGCTGGGTACAGCCCCATCTACTCCTAGTACAGCAGGTACCTTGCTTAGATCAGCCCACTACCAACATGGCTGATGTAGTTTCTACCAACTACTAGTACTAGATGGCCTATTGCCTTACAAGCTACAGCACTAGAGAATGGACAGCCATGCTGACCAGTTCCAACTCCTAATCTGCAGCAAAGAGAGATTTGGGGAGCAGCAGATTATGTCTTACAGTTACAATAAAAAAATTGTTGAGGATTATTTTCCACTGATGATCTACCTGGCTCATTGCATCTTGTTGAATCTTGTATCCTCGTTCCATCAAATTGATGAGATGTCTTGCTTTCAACATCTTAATACCTTTTAAAACAAGAACAAAAATGCTAAAACATAACCATTCAAAGAGTTTACTGATGATGTAATTTTAGTCCATTTAGTGCTAACACAAGTTACCATGTTCATATTGAAATGGAGTTCTATCCTGTTGCTTCTACACCTACATTACTATGTAGAGTAAAACTATCTTATCATTTTAGGTATATTCACATGGTTTTCATCTCAGGGTTTACAACGAATTTGCATATTGTTGTCATTATTGCTCCAGTTTTGTATTAGTTTCACACTTTATGTGATGTTTCTAGTTTTGCGCCTTAAGGGCAGCTGTCGGTGGTTGGGCCTTGATAATTTTGCTCTTTTTTCTACTCCCAGTTGTTTTTTATTTGATTTCCTAGAATCCTTGGTGTCAAACTTTATAAGGTTTGACCATTGATAGGTCTGAAAATATCAATATTGATTAAATGAGAATGATATAGCTTATGGTTAGATTTGTCTTCAGGAATGCTTTCAAATGTTTAGATTTATTAGAATATATATAGTAATATAGTGATCAAAAGAAACTAGTCAGAGTGATGTCTCAAAAAACAATAAAAAACCACAAGATAGAGATAAAGGTCAAATAAGAAACCAGAAAGTATTTTGTGAACTTGAATTTCTCCCTCTAGTGAAAATGCATTTTAAGAGTAAAAGGTTGGTCCAGTGTTGAATCTTCATTCTGGATGTAGGCTCCCCTGTCTTTCCTATTTTTTGTGACCAAACTTCGATAAATCAACCTCAACTCATCGTTTGTTATGCTGCTGTGGTTCCAGAAGGTTCAGAGTGCTTTGGTATCATGGTTTTTTTTTATCTTTAGAGGAAAGGAAACCAATACTGGATGTCTGGATCATCCTGTTTCATCAGTTTCTTACTGTCCAGCCTTTTTCATTTTGCTCCTCTGTTGCCTCAAATTTTTATATTGTATACTGCAGTAGAACTGGCTATCCTTGAATTTGTTCCACAATAACACCATATACCATATTACATTTACATGTACTTGAGTACTTCTTTTGAACAAGGCATCCATTGGATCCTCCTTTTTGTGCAGGCTGGGGAATTGCATTGATATCTTAGGACTCGTGCTTGCAATTTGCTATATTTAATATACTTTCCCCACAAAATTGTAGTCCTTTATACTGCAGCTGTGAGCATATCTTACTTTGGTGAAGTTGAACGAGTTTGTTTGCAATGTGCTTTGACCTTTCAAGTCTGTAAAATTTTCCAGAACTAACTTATATTGTAGATCCTCCATGTGCCCAGTTGTTCATTTGACACGTTAGATTTCTGGATGCAGTTGCTATCTTCTGGTCCCATAAATAATGGTACTCACATCACACATGCTGGAACCCGGAAGCATCACTTCATGTCCAACCACCCAAGAGTACTACAGTGCTGGGTGCTGCTCAACTAATTGCGGTGGTACTTCTTGTGTTTGTCATGTGTACCTAGGACGATGCATGGACAGCCTTTAGAGCAAATGGCCGTGACCACAAGAGGTAATCTAATCTTATATTGTTCATAGCTGCAGGAATGGTTAATCGTAAACTGTTTCATTTACTCTGAGTGATCTGCAGGCAGATTCACAAGAGAGAACTGCCTCCGTGCATAGTTGATAGCTCGATGCCCTAAATGGGAGCAAAGTGTGATTGATGTCTCCAAATTTTGGTAAGACAAAGACAAGCTTCGCCTCTTTTTGGCATGGTTGAGTTGGCAACCTGACTGGGCCAGAGGCATCAACGAGTGTGTCAACTGTCAACTCTTCTATGTGAATTCCTCTGTTTCCTGACCAGTGTTTGGATCCAGAAGGACATTGGCTCTTCAATTATCTTAATGAATTATGATTATATTTCAGTTCGTTGCAATTATCCCTTTGTTTCACAAAGCTGGAGCAGCACACTGAAGCCGTGAATGTGGGTTGTTGTCTAGCGAAGGCAATGGTTCGCTGAATTTCTGTAGTGTTGGGCCATTCAATAATCATGATGCCAGTGAGGCACTGCCGCATTGGAGATACCTGAACAAAAATCACTGGATTCAACAACAAAATAGAATGAATGTGCATGTGCATGGTTAAAGTCTATAAAATACAAATTCATGGATTTTGCTCATATTCCATGTCAGAATGTCAGATGAAAGCTGATTCAGCTATCGCCTATTATGATCTAGAATATCATGGAACTGGGGGGCATCAAATGAATTGCAGTTGCAGTATATTGGCCAGTCATTTCCATTTTGAATAGAAAATGAACTGTGTTTTATTTAAGATTGATGAGGCCACCATTGACATGAGCTAACCATGTGCCAATCTTAAAGAGGAAGAACCTACTTTGCATCTCAGATGTTTCATTGAAGTAAGTTACTGACGTAAAATAGTCTTCTTTATTATAAATTCATGTATGTAGAAACCCAGTTTCAAGTTTTCTAATTACCAACAGAAAAATTGTTGAGGATCATTTTCCGCTGATAATCTACCTGGCTCATTGCATCTTGTTGAATCTCGTATTCTCGTTCCATCAAATTGATGAGATGTCTTGCTGTCAACATCTTAATACATTTTAAAACAAGAACAAAAAATGCTAAAACATAACCATTCAAAGAGTTTACTGATGATGGAATTTTAGTTCATTTAGTGCTAACACAAGTTACCATCTTCACATTTATTGGAGTTCTATCCTGTTGCTTCCACACCTGCATTACTATGTAGAGTAAAATTATCTTATCATGTTACGCATATTCACATGGTTTTCATCTCAGGGTTTACAATGCCTTGAGGGCAGCTGTCGGTGGTTGGGCCTTGATAATTTGCTCCTTTTTTTACTTCCAGTTCTTTCTTATTTGATATCCTAGAATCCTTGGTGTCAAAGTTTTTAAAGTTTGACCATTGATAGGTCTGAAAATATCAACGTTGATTATATGAGAATGATGTGGCTTATGGTTAGGTTTGTCTTCAGGAATGCTTCAAAAATTTAGATTTATTAGCATATATAGTAATATAGTGATCAAAAGAAAGTAGTCAAAGTGATGTCTCAAAAAACAATAAAAAAACCACAAGATGGCGATAAAGGGTCAAATAGGAAACCAGAAAGTATTTTGTGAACTTGAATGTCTCCTTCTAGACGCATTCTAAGAGTAAAAGGTTTGTCCAGCGTTGAATCTTCATTTTGGACGTAGGCTCCCCTGTCCTTCCTATTTTTTTGTTACCAAACTTTGATACATCAACCTCAACTCATCGTTTGTTATGCTGCTGTGGTTCCAGAAGGTTCAGAGTGCTTTGGTATCATGGTTTTTTTATCTTTAGAGGAAAGGAAATCAATACTGGATGTCTGGATCATCCTATTTCGTCAGTTTCTTACTCTCCAGCCTTTTTCATTTTGCTCCTCTGTTACCTCAAATTTTTATATTGTATACTCCAGTACGACTGGTTATGCTTGAATTTGTTCCACAATAATACCATAGTACATTTACATGCACTTGAGTACTTCTTTTGAGCAAGGCATTCATTGGATCCTCCTTTTTGTGCAGGCTGGGGAATTGCATTGGTCTCTCAGGACTCGTGTTTGCAATTTGATATATTTAACATACTCCCCTCACAAAATTGTAGCAACTTTGATAGAATTGAGTCTCTTATGCTGCAGCTGTTGAGCATATCTTATTTTGGTGAAGTTGAACGAGTTTGTTTGCAATGTGCTTTGATATTTCAATTCTGTAGAATTTTCAGGAACAAACTTGTAAATCCTCCATGTGCCCAGTTTTTCAGTTGACATGCTAGATTTCTGAATGCAGTTGCTATCTTCTGGTCTCATAAATAATGGTATTCTCGTCACATATGCTGGAACCAGGAAGCATCACATCATGTCCAACCACCCAAGAGTACTACAGTGCTGGGTGCTGCTCAACTAATGGCTGTGGTACTTTTTCTCATGTGCACCTTGGACCATGCATGGACCGCCTTTAGATCGAATGGCGGTGACCACAAGAGGTAATCTAATCTTATGTTGTCCATCTCTGCAGAAATGGTTAATTGTAACTGTTTCATTTACTCTGAGTGACCTGCAGGCAGTTTCACAAGAGAGAACTGCCTCCGTGCATAGTTGATGGCTCGACGCCCTAAATGGGAGGAAAGTGTGGTTGAAGTCTCCAAACTTCGGTAAGACAAGCTTGGCCACTTGTTGGCATAGTTGAGTTGCCTACCTGCCTGGACCAGAGGCTTCAACGAGTGTGTCAACTGTCAACTCTGCCATGTGAATTCCTCTGTTTCCTGACCAGTCCTTGGACCCAGAAGGACATTGGCTCTTCAATTATCTTAATGAATTGTGATGGCATTTCGGTTCGTTGCAATTATCCCTTTGTTTCACAAAGCTGGAGCAGCGCACTGAAGCCGTGAATGTGGGTTGTTGTCTAGCGAAGGCAATGGTTCGCTGAATCCCTGTAGTGTTGGGCCGTCCAATAATCATGATGCCAGTGAGGCATTGGGGATGCCTGAAAAAAAAACACTGGATTCAACAACAAATTAGAATGAATGTGCATGTGCATGGTTAAGTTCTATAAAATACAAAATTCATGGATTTTGCTCATATTCCATGTCTGAATGTCAGATGAGAGCAACAAATAGGCAGCTACGACACTTTCTAGCAAATACTATAATCCCAGTGTTGACAAAGATGGCTAATGTGTGAGGGATATTCATACGATTAATTCATGTGATGGTACTTGAATTAGGCCCTGTTTGGTTACTCCTCCTATAAGTTTTAGGAGCTAAAATCTGGATAGAATCTGTTTAAAGAACCAAACACCTCCTCCTAAAACCTTCTAAAAGTTTTAGGAGGTTGGTTTTTCTTTAGGAGCTCCACCCCTTCCTAAAACCTCCTAAAGTCCTTCCTGGACCCTCACTACCCCTTATTTATTGCCCTCTCCTTCTCTCCCTCTCCTAAAGAAGGGTAAAAGTGTCTTTGTTCAATAACATTTACTGCTTTTAGTCAGTTTTATGAGGTGAACTAAACACTTTTTTAGGAGGTTTTAGAATGCTGCCTAAAACTTTTAGGAACTAAAGTTTTAGGAGGTCGAAACCAAACAGGGCCTTAATAATATAGACCGTGTGTGTCAGAGTGTGACCCACATCCGGACCAGATTAATTTGTACCAACGTGGTATTTAATTGGAGAAAAAGAAAAGTTTTCCGCTGCTAAAGAAACTGTTGATTCTCCAGTTATTTTGAACCAATGTGGTATTTAATTGGAGAAAAAGAGTTTTGATATAATTATGATGTTGTTATTTTCTGACCAACGTTGTTAATAACAATATCGTAATGTTAATGATTTATGCATTAATTCTGCTTCTGCCCAACGGTGATGTAGAATTAGTGTATAAGAAAAGTTGATAATTTTAATGATTTATGCATTGATTTTACTTCTGCCCAACGGTGATGTAGAATTAGTGTGTAAGAACAGTTGTCAAAGTTAAAGATTTATGCATTAATTCTATTTCTGCCCAACGGTGATGTAGAATTAGTGTATAAGAATAATTGTATGTTTTGATTTTGACCAACGTTGGAATCAAGGCATGCAAATGATGTGTTATTTTATGTTAAGAAAAGTTTTAACCTGGTTTTCTCATCTTGTCTAAGGTGGACTGGGTAGTCACCTCACCGTATTCCACTGAGTTTGTGGCACCGGTGAGGGAGACAAAAGATGCCACTTGGACAACTAAAGAAAGGGATTTTGAATCTCAAAAGATCTCCTATGACTTTTGAGCATAGGAAGTGGGTCACTGCCAACAAGAAATGTTTGGCTGTGATAAAGAACATGATTAAACCTGTAATTGTGGGCTCAATATTAGAATGTGACACGGTCACTGAGTACCACGATAGAATAAAGAGTCAGTTCACTGGCACTTCAAAGACATATGCTACTCAGCTGATAAAGCAGCTGGTGACAGAGTGTTACTCTGGAAATGGTGGCATAAGAGAGCTCACGATGCGTTGTCAAAATTATGGCACTGTCGTTTAGGCCATATTTCGAGAGGGGAATAGAAAGACAAGTTAAGAATGATATTCTTCCTCCATTAGAGCTCTCAGATTAAGAACAATGCAGAGACTAAGAAAGATGCTAAATGAAGCGCATGAATTTTATAGATTATTCACACAGACATCTATGGTCAGCTTTCCTGTAAAGAGTGTATATGGTTATGATTTGTTCATAACATTCACAGATGATTACTCCCATTATGGCTATATTTATTCAATCAAAGAAAGAAAAGATGTATTGGATAAATTTAAGATATTAAAGATTAAGATAGTCAGGTCTGACCGTGGAGGAGTACTACGGTCGGCATATCCTAAAAGAATGACATAGTAGCCCAGTATTCTATACCGGGTGAACCTCAGCAGAATAGAGTAGTTAAAAGAATCAATCGTACCCTGATGGATATGGTGGGCAGTATGATAAGTTACTCCACCTTATAGTTGAGCCTGTGGATGGAGGCGTTAAAACCTCCATTTATATTCTCAATAGAGTATCAAGAAAGTCGGTGCTCAAAACACCGTATGAGTTGTGGACAGAAAGAACACCCTCACTTAACCACTTGCGTGTGTGTGGGGAGCCCTGCTGAGGCTAAAGTGTTTAACCCAAATATTGGGAAGTTATATCCCAAAACAGTAAGTTGTCATTTATTTGGCTACACAGAAAAGTCAAAATGTTTTCGTTTCTACTGTCCAGAGAGATATACAAAGTTTGTGGAAACGAGACATGCTGTCTTCCTAGAGGACGAATTGATGAAGGGGAGCATGGTAGCTCGAGAAATTGACCTTGAAGTAAAGCGGGTGTAAGCGCCCACTCCAATGATTCATGAGCCAATTTTCTCACTACCTGCTGTAGCTGCACTGACAGTGCTAGATACTGTGGTGCCAGCACCAGTTGTTATCTCATCTGTGGCAACAATGAATGAAAATGAGGAACCTGTTCTTCAGGATCCAATAGAACCAATTGCCACACATGAGGGGGAGCAACAACAGCCTTAAACAGAAGATGTGCCAAAAGTGGAGGCCCCTAAAAGATCTCAAAAAGTTAGAAAATCAGCTATTTCTGCTGATTATGAAGTGTATAACACTAAGTAATTTCAAATGGAGGATGATCCCACCTCATTTGAAGAAGCCATGAGAAGTGATCATTCATCAAAGTGGCTTGAGGCCATGGAAGATGAAATGAAAACAATGAATGTCAATAAAGTTTGGGATTTGGAAATAATTCCTAAAGGAGTCAAAACAGTAGGCTGTAAATGGGTCTACAGAACAAAACTTGGCTCTCAAAGGAATATAGAGAAATATAAAGCGCGACTTGTGGCAAAAAGGCTATATGCAAAGAGAAGGGATTGATTACGATGAGATATTTTCTCCAGTCTCATGTAAAGTTTCCTTTAGAATCATAATGGCATTAGTGGCACATTACGATTGAAAATTACATCAGATGGATGTAAAGACGGCATTTCTCAACGGAGACTTGGAGGAAAATGTTTACATGGCACAACCGAAAGGTTTTGTCATGGAAGGAAAAGAACGAATGGGATGCCGCCTAAAGAAATCTATTTATAGATTACAGCAAGCTTCAAGACGGTGGTACTTGAAGTTTGATCAGTCAATAAAGAATTTTGGGTTTTAAAGAGAAGGTAGAGGACAATTGTGTCTATGCAAAGTTTAAGAATAGAAAGTTTATCTTCCTTGTCCTGTATGTAGATGATATCTTACTTGCTAGTAGTGATGTCAGTCTACTACTGGAAACAAAGAAATTTGATATGAGAGATCTTGACGAAGCCTCGTTCATTCTAGGGATCGAGATTCACCAAGATAGAAGAAAAAGGGTATAAGGACTGTCACAAAAGACATACATGGAAAAGATCTTAAAGAAATTCAGTATGCACAAATATAGTCCATCACTTGCTCCTATAGTCAAGGGCGACAGATATGGGGATTCTCAATGCCCCAGGAACCAATATGAGCTCAATCGACAAAGTGAAAGTGGTTCCATATGCTTCAGCTGTCGGAAGCTTGCAACATGCTCAAGTATGTACACGCCCTGACTTTGCATTTGTTACCGGGTTTTACTTGGCAGATTCCAGAGCAATTCTGGAATAGAACACTAAAATTAGTAAAGAAAGTCTTGCATTATTTGCAAGGAACGAAATGCCTCATGATGACATATGGAAGATCTGATTTACTCCACATGGTGGGATATTCAGATTCTGATTATGCGAGAGTGAATACATATCCAGACGTGGATTTTCTATCATCTCGCAAAGAGGAGCTATTTCATAGAAAAGCTCAATGCAAACTGTCACTACATCGTCCATAATATATGACAGTTTGTAGCGTGATATGAGGCAACGGGCAGGTGAACTAACTAACGAAGTTCATACCCGGTTTTGAAGGTGGTTGACGACATCTATAGACCACTAAAGTGATACTGCGATTATAATCTGGCAGTACATGATGCTTACAACATAAGTCAAGTGGTGCTACCAAACACATTGACATAGAGTATTATGTTGTGAAAGATTAAGTCCGGGATCAAGTCATAAGTCTTGAGCATATAAGAACAGAAAGGATGCTCGTGGATCCGCTTACAAAAGGCTTACCACCCAACATGTTCAGAGGACATGGTGTTCAGAGAACATGTAGCTAGCTTGGGTTTAAGGGAAAGCCTAAAATATTTCTGGACAAAAGAAGGCCCAAAGATAAGTATCTATTTCAGAACAGAGTAGTGAGTTGTAGCTGTTAAGTCTATCGGCAATGGACCGTGACGATGAGACATGCTCTATGAGCTAATCTGTAATGGAATGAACAAAAGCAAATGATATGAAAGTGAAAGATGGAATGAGATCAAGTGGGAGAATGTTAGTTGATCTCCACCAATAGGCCCAATGGCCTATTGGGTCCTATCTCTACTCCCTGATCGGGGGAGCCTAACCCTAATTCGGTTGGAGGGCCCCTGTCGCACAGCACACATAAAAGGAAGGTGGGAGTGAGGGCTTGGACTACGAGGTTGACCAGAGCCGCCACACCCACCCACAGACAAACCCTAATCCGATCCTAAAGCGTGCTGCCAGCGAAAGGATGTGCCCGCCACCGCCTCTGCCTCGCCCCTGCAGGACATTGCCGGCGTCATTGGACTTCATCTCGCCGGCGCTGGACGTCTTCTACACCGCGGCACCGGCTGCGGTGCATCTACAGAAAAGGCGAGGAGCCTACACCGCGGCACCGGCTACGTTGCATCTACAGAAAAGGCGAGGAGCCTATCCGGATATACGGGTTACACAGAAAGGTACTCACATCGATCCTAACAATTAGGTCCCTACATTGGTCACATGCTTTGCCAGTTTTTGCTCCCTTGTTCTTTTTCTTACGGAGAGAAGGAACGTTGTGCACTTTCCCTACATTAGTCACATGTGTCTTCTCTTCTTGTAAATTGGTGACACTGTTTTACAAATAAAATAGAGTTAATACGCTATTACAATTGTAAGGTCTCCACTAAAAATGTTTCACATAATCTTACAAATCGAACAACAGAAAAAACTACCAAGATTCGAAGGTTGATGGAGCTGTGGCATCTTGATCCAGTGTGTTGGACCCATTGGCATCTAGCTTAGCCCTTTTTTGGCCTTTGATTTGATGAAAAAGCACGAGAGGCCAATACTAATTTTTTATTTTATTATTATATAAAATATGTACAGAGAGTTTAGACGGACCGTAAGCCCAAGTAAAGATCCTAGAACTGCAAACATCAAAGAAAGCTGCATATATATATATATATATATATATATATATATATATATATATATATATATATATATATATATATGTATGTATGTATGTATGTATGTATGTATAACTACTTTTGTAACACCTCTTCCTAGGAAGGGTTTATGCAAAATGAGAGCAAATTCTTAACTGAAGAAGCCTCCATCCGATCAATCCAGAGACCACGTCAGAAATGATGGCGAGGTACAGTGATTAGCTCAGCCCTTAACATGATGGCGAGGTACATTACGCGTCCGAGAGTGCTTGTGAAATATATTTATATTTAGTATATGATAAGTATAAATATTTTTTACACATCTCCTATTCTATAGGCGTCTGAAATTGTGATTGATTTCTGGCATCGTTCTCCCCGTGCCTTTTTTGGCGACTAGTTTGCGGTGGAGGTTCGCAGGGCGCTTGACTTCGTGTCCACCACTAAGTTAAGCGGCCGATGCTTCTGTATGATTAAGTCTGGAAATCGGCGGTTATGGTGTAAATTAGCATGAAAAATTGTTTTACTGCATTGTAGGTTAAGACTCTTATAAAAAACAGACTATCCTTTTTCTTTAAGCACCTCTTTTTGCATTGTACGTGGCCTTAGAAAGGGGCTTAGGGGAGGTAGACTGGCCAGACGGAGGAAGCGGACACAGGGGGATTGGCAAGGCGGCAGGGTCGCCGCCAACCATGGTGATGGAGGATGATGGTTGGGCCAGAGAAGGGCGGAGGAGGCATGGGTATGGGCCCACGATGCTAGGTCAGCGCGGTGGGAGGAACGGGGATAGATAGTAGACACCGTGCCAAGGAAATCGCCATCACCATGGATGGGGCAGACCGGCGGGAGGTAGAGGCGAGTTGACTGAAGGCTTAAGATGATTATGATGCCATAACACGACTGCCATTAGTCGCTTGATAGAAGTAAAAAAAATCAGGCACCTGCTGACTATTGTATAGTGTTTCCCATATTTTTATATGAGTTTAGTCTTAATTAAGATAGTTTAATTGCTCACCGTCCTGGATGCTGTCCTGCTGCGCGCCGATCACCAACACGGCCGCAAAGCCAGCCCAAGCGGCCAATCCGTAGCACTCCCGTCCCGTTGCTTGTTTCCACGTGCGCCGATGACGCCACGGGACGCTCAGTCCGCAGAAGATCCCAACCGCCGTCGTCTCCGGCGTCACGGGGTATCCGAGGCAGGCTCATCGGTCGCCGCGCCACAGGATCGCGGTGGACCCCAGCGGCAGTCATTCCCATGTCCATGGACCGTGTCCACGGAGCGACCGACCGCGGCGCCAGACTGGCAGAAACTGCCAGTGCAGCACACAGCTCCAGTCAAGACAAGAGAGCGGAGAGAGCTTTCACTGGACTGCAAAGCAAGCTACTGCCGCCACTCCTCGAACCCCTCGCCCTTGTGCCGTGTCCCTCCTCCCAATGGTCGCCGCCTCCGCCTCCTCCTCGGCCCCATCCGAACCCTAGCGCCGCCGCCCACCACCAGCAGCTCGCTCCGCTCCAGATCCCACGCCGCGCCAGGCGCCACATCACACCACATGGCGGCGGCGGACGCGGCGCAGCAGGGCCCGCGCGGCCACCGGAGGCGCGGCGGCCGCGCCACGCGCGTGCGCCCGCGCGCCTGGTGCTGCTCCTTCGGCGGCGCGCCCGACAGCCCCGACCTGCGCCCGCTCCCCTCCTCGGCCGCGTCCCCGGCGGCGGCGGGGCCGGGGAGGAAGCTGCCGCCCAAGTCCCCCTCGTCGGCGGCGACGTCCTTCTACGGCTCGCCGACCTCATCCAGGCTCGCGGGGCTCGGCGGCCTCATCGACCCGCGCCGCATCCTCTCGCCCGGCCGCGTCTCCCCCATCGACCCCGACGCCGGCGCGGTCCCGCCGCCGCCCCTCCCGCTCCCGCTCCCTCCTCCGCCGCCGCCGCCCGCCGTTGGGGACTCGGCGGCTGTGGGCCCCGCGGAGCAGCCGGCGGCGGTGCTGCTAGCGTCGGCATTGCCGTCGGCCACGGTGGTGGCCGTAAGGGAGGAGGCGGACGCGGGTGGCGTGCTGGATCTGAGGCTTTTCCTGCGGGGGAGAGACGGGAGGTGCGTCCTCATGGAGCTCGACTCCGGGGTGCTGTGCGGCTGCAGCGACTTCTTCGCTGCCATGGCCCCGCGTGAGGACGCTGCTGGTGCCGGTGCTGGAGGGAAGAGGATCGAGGTGGACGGGGTGGAGAATTTGGATGCTTTCAGGGCCGCGGTGGAGCTCATGTACGACCCTCACCCAATGCGGTGTCTTGCGGCTGCCGGCGTGTCGAGGGCCATAGATGTGCTTGAGGTGAGGAAGACGAATTGCAGGCCTCTCTTGTTTGTTACATTCAGTGCTTCTTGTTGATATGGCAGCAGTGAGACAGCGTCTGATACTCTGATTCAGTTACTGACCACTCAAATTTCACTGTCTATCAGTGGGGCAATTAAGCAGTGTTGCCAGCAAAATGTTTGCTCCTTCATGGTATTTAGATTAGGTACCCTTTTCTTAATGGCACATTGCCTGGTATTAAGAATGTTGTGCAGTAGCTTTACTATATCGTCCCCTCTCCAGGCTGTGAACAGTTGCAAGTGTTGTTACTTTGTTGGTATAAATAAAGTAATTAGATTAGATGCGTTAAGTATTCTAGGACAACATATCTAACACAGGCTATAGGCATTGTATTTGGTGTTTATCTAGTAATGCTTTCATCAAAATCTGTTACTCCATGCTTTTCTATTCAATTTATGCTAGTTGCCACATTACATGCTTTGTAAATCATGCAGTGTGAAAAATGATTATTTTTTAGTTTAAGTGTGTGCAGTCAAAGTTTTAAAACTCTGACCACTAATGTACCTGAAAGCATCAAGATTTATCTCATGAAAATGTTACAAGTAGATTTATGATGAAAAACACTGTCAAATTACTATTTTCAATGGCTTTCCTGAAGACAAACGCTTAAAAAGTAATGGCTCAAGCCATGTATTTGATAGCATGTCCTTTTCCAAAGAATAGAGGCAGAAGTTATTCACTACAGATATAATCTCTTTTCCAACATTACTACTATGGAATGTGGATAAGGTAGTACTAGTATCACTTGAGAATCTAGGCACAAATGTCATGCTCCAGAACAACAACATATGTGTTATTTTCAGATATCCATTATTGTTCTATGGTCCATGGGCCTCTCTAAGTAGCCATTATTGTTTCCAGTATCCATGTAACACCTTTCTAAGGTTAATAGCTTCTAAGTAGCCGTTGTTGTTGCATTGCTATTTCTCTACTACGTAGAACCACCACAATTTCACTCCTGAATCAGTGCTTTATACTCTGTCAATGTTACCTGGTGTCTGATTAATTGTGATTAGTCAGGCTAATTGGTCCTAAAACTTTGACTAGGCACTGGCACTGCAACTCGATTAGAGCAACAAGAATCTAGTCCTATGTTTAGTTGATGGATGACTAGTTGTACATTGTAAGCTGGGCTGCAGGCTGGTCACCGGGCCACTTTGATTCCTTTCTTTTGGCCCAATAGGGTTTCCCTCACATGCACATCTTCACAACAGAATGGAGGCTGCCCCCTTCCCATATCCATCGCACAGCTGCCAGCCGCTAGGAAGCTCATGTGTCCAGGAAAAGCAGAACTGCAGCACTTTTGGCTGCCACTGCACTGTTCTCTGCTTGCCGTGACCTCCTCCAAGCTGCTGCTGCCTCTCTTCCTTGCGTCCACTGGCCAGCAGATCTCGCGGCACACGGGGGTAGCCACCGGCTCCCCTGGCCACCTCAGGCGGGTTAAGAACTGTCCGGGTTCAGAAGCTGCCGCCACCGGGTCACTGCTCCAACAGTCCAGCTCCAAGGGATTACGAAGATGAGCTTCTCATCAACTTTAACAAGAATTTGCTGCTCTAGTGCTTTTATACTTCTGCTTCTTGATTTATAGTATACACTTTATAGTATATATGCCATAGAATATTCTGGACGACTATATGGTTGACTAGGCCCAACTAGACGGGCTGGTCTTGACTGATTGCAATTAGTCTCCCGGGGACTAAGATCGACTAGATGACCAGATAACATTATCTCTGTATTAGATATATTTCTTAGTTGGATGAGTTTTGTGGACATGCTACATGGTAGCATGATGGCAATGCTTCTTTCATAAGTAATATGTTCTTGTGTAGTCCCTGCCTGAGTTTTGTGTAGTGAATTTGATTGGACTGCAGAGTATTTTGAATGATAATAATCAATATCCAGCGATAGTTTTCAAAATTTACAACTGGTGCTGCTTAGGTCTGAAGTTTTGCAAATACATATCTAAGTTATATACTTGAATTAAATTTGTGTCGAACCATGGAACTATAATTATAAGGGCACTAGCATCTTTCCTTTTCTATTAACTTCTTTAATCAGGCTACTTAAATGTTGATTACGCATGACTTTACTAAGCGATGCTCTGTTTTGAAACGTAGGTATGTTCCTCTATCATGTTCAGCAAGGGAATGAAATCATGTTTGACATACATAGAAGCTGTTCCCTGGAATGAGAATGAGGAGGAGAAGCTGAAGAATCTCTTTGCAAGATTCACTTTTGACGAAGCAATATCCCAGGATATACTGGCAAGATTGCGGCCACACAACTGGAAAAACTCAGATGACCTCACTGTACAGCTTATTCAATCTGTCACTAGCAGCACCAGCACTGTGGCCAGAAAAGACATGCAATCTTTGGTAAATGGTCTTCTAAGCAAAAGTTCAGTCTATCAAAAGGACTCGTCAGGGCTAAACAAGGAGAGCCTGTACCAGATCTGTTATTCATGTCTGGAGTCACTGGTTGATCTCTTTGAAGAGGCCAGAGAACCAACAGATTATACAGGTCAGGCTGTGGCAGTTAGAGGGAGTAAACCACTGATTGAGCGAGTCTCTAGGCAAGCAGAGAACCTCAATTGGCTCTTGGAGATTCTAGTAAACAATGATATTGCAGAAGAATTTGTAGAACTGTGGGCGAAGCAAGACAGGCTCATTAGGATGCACGAGCAAGCATCAGCGATGGTCAGGTATGAGCTAAGCCGAATATCAGCTGGTGTGTTCATTGCACTTGGTAAAGGAAAAGTGCAGTGTCGAGGTGACGTACGAAGCCTCCTCTTTCATGGATGGTTCAGCACAATGTTGTTGGATTTTGGCTGGCTTCAGCGCTGCCCTAAAGGTCTAGACCTAAGATCACTGGAGGAGAATTTAGGGCGAGGCCTTTTAACCCTCCCTCTCAGGCAGCAGCAGTGTTTGTTCGAGGAATGGTTCCAGTTCTATGCGACCAAAGGAGCTGAGTGTCCGAACCTTATTAGAGCTTTCCAGGTATGGTGGCGAAGGTCTTTCATTAGATCATTGGTAGAACCTCAAAGCTAAGGTTTTTCTTGATGTACTAGTGTGTGTTGTGTGTATGATTTGTAAAATTGGAACTGTTGTGATGACTCGTAGAGTTAAATGTTTTTTTTTCTTTTGTAGTTTAGCTCTTCCCATTGTATGTGAATAGCTGGGTGAATTTGTTTGAGGATAGCAGCTGTGATGTGTGGTTTATCGGAGATGGCATATTGGCATGGTTCTTAAATTAATATATGTAACTACATCCGGTCTTATGTCGAACATTTGTATTAGAGACCTCAAATCTGAGAGTGTAGTCAAATCTCCGTGGCCCATCCTAAAAAACAGGCCTTCTTGAAGTCCATTTGCAAAAAGCGAAAAATCTCCATGGCCTGGTTCACTCCCATGGTTCATTCCGACGGGGGATGCAGCTACCACGCCTGTTTTGTAGTGGCATTTGGTACATGAGGTGCATTACTTCACGGTGGCTTGCACGGAAGCTCGGATGGACGACATGAAAGTCTGCAACTGCTATTATTGTAAATTCGAAATATAAAGCAAAAGTTCCATTCTCAATGTACCACATTTTCTACAATTATGTAATTCATTCAAAAAATATATATATAGTTCTAATATAAGGTCTCATTTGGCATGACTACGGCTCTTTGCAAGAGCCCCGGCAAACATGCATCTAGAAAAACAGCTCCTTGCAAGGAGCCTAGAAGAGCCATGGCTCCGAAGAAAGTAGTTTCTTCTGGCTCTTTACAAATCTAAAACAAATTATTATATAACTACTATCGGAGTTATTTTGGCCAAACATTTTTTAAAACGGCTTTAGCTTCACGTCTTCACTAGAGAAGTTGCTCCACATGCATAAAGAGTACAACAACGTGGACGGGTTGATGTATCTAAATCCTAGGAGCAATACGTATGTGTTACCTCATATTTTCCTCATACATAGAGGTAAAGTGCACATGTGCGTTTATAGGGGATACATGTATGAGTCTACACCTGTATTTGCAAAAAAAAAAAAAAAAAAAAAAAAAAAAAAAAAAAAAAAAAAAGACGTACTAGTTACTATCCTTGTTTCACATGGACTGCGTCTCGCTAGTAGCCCATGATGTTAGATTTTAATTGGGCTTGGCCCATTTTAATTCAGTTAAAATCAAATAAATGTTAAGACCCATACTAACTGTTAGGTGCATTAAAGTCTTAGTCCACGGAGGATTTTGAGTAAAGGTTAAATCAATTTAAATAGGTGACTTCAGTGTTCACTGGTTGTGAAATTGACGGAGAGGAATGATGTGCGCGCCCCAGGCCGAGCCGTGGGCAATAATGTGCGAGTAGGCTTGGTCCTACCATGATGTGGTAAGGCGCAGGCTAGTTGTATCATTCGGCTAATAATACTCCCTCCGTTCAAAATTATAAGTCTGCATTAAGTGTTTTAATACATCTATTTACTATGTATCTAGACAAGTATATTATGGCTCCATTCGCTTCGCTGAAAAAACATATCGAAACACTGCTGAAGGGGATCGTGACGCCTAAAAGGGGGTGAATTAGGTAACTTAAAATTCTAACTCTAAACTATAACATCTTTTTCTAATCTTAGCAAAAACCTATGCAAAAGATAAACTATCTAAATATGCAGCTACGGTTTTGCTAGTGTGTTGCTATCTCTACCGCAAAAGGAGTAATACAATCAATGTAAATGCGGAAGCTAAAGAGCAAGATAGAGATATGCAAACTCCCGTCGACGACTCCGGTATTTTTACCGAGGTATCGAGAAGCGCGTAAGCTTTCCCCTAGTCCTCGTTGGAGCCCCTTGTAAGGAATCCCTCGCAAGGACAAAGCTCCCGGTCGGGTAACTCCGTGGATAGCCTCGGGCCTTCCCCACGCGCAAGTGGGTCTCCGATATGCCTTCCGGCAAGCCTCTCCCGGATGCTCCCCGCCGTCTTCACTATCAAGCTTCCGCCTGAAACGCCACGGGCCTTGTTCCCTTCGGTACATGGTGGCGGCCACACCACAAACGTGGTTGGTGTGATCTCACAAGACTACAAGCCCCTCTGATGTACAACAATGGTGCACGCAAGCACCGAGTGGTAAGAGGTATGCAAACCTCACTAAACACTAGGCCTAAACCTAGGGCAAGTGCATAAGTGGTGGTCTAATCAACCTAAGCACTTCGCAAAGCACCTACGCTAATCACCTAATGAAACACTAAGCACTATGTAAGTGGAGATCACTAAAATAGTCTATCAACACCCTAGATATGTTTTCTTAGTACCACACCTCTCAAATGGCCAGTTGGGGGGGTCTATTTATAAGCCCCACTGAGAAAGTAGCCATTGGGACGAAATCCCGCTTTTCTACTGTAAGAAAAATGGACCCTTAGCCCATTTACTTTGAATTTTGGTGCTTGATGACCAACACAACCAAATTGGACTAATGAATTTGCAAGTGTTTGTTTTGTAGCTCAATAGGGTGCAAGACGTAACTTGGACGAAGGCGATGTGATGATCCAATGATCAACACCTCAAGCAAGACTTTAGGAGCACAAGAGAAGACCCAAGAGATCAAGCAAAGTCCAAGCATGAAGATTGGAATCAAGCCATATGCAAGATCACGAAGAAATAAGCTCACTGTGGTGACCGGATGCAGGACCGGAAGCTGGGCAAGTGGCTCGGTAGACAGGCGACCGGACACTAGACTGGACGCTGGCGGCAACCGACCGGACACAGGACAGCAGCGTCCGATCGATTACAGTAAGGTTCTAGAGCGGCAAATCTGCGACCGGACGCGTCCGGTGGCAGGCGACCGGACGCTAGTTAGCGTCCGATCAGTATTTTGCCGGCTCAACGGTCGGGACGACCGGACGCTGAATCTTCGTCCGGTCAGGACGATTCAGCGTCCGGTTAGTAGCAGTTTCTCGGGAATCCAATCCCAATGGCTACTTTCTCAGTGGGGCTTATAAATACAATCCCCAACCGGCCATTTGAGGTGGGTGGAGCTAAGAAAACATACCAAGGGTGTTGATACACCATTTTAGTAATCTCCACTTGCATAGTGCTTAGTGATTCATCAGGTGATTAGCGTAGTTACTTTGCGAAGTGCTTAGGTTGATTAGACCACCGCTTATGCGCTTGCTCTAGGTTTAGGCCTAGTGTTTAGTGAGGTTTGCATACCTCTTACCACTCGGTGTTTGCGAGCACCATTGTTATACATCAGAGGGGCTTGAAGTCTTGCGAGATCACACCAACCGTGTTTGTGGTGTGGCCACCACCGTGTACCAGAGGGAACAAGGCCCGCGGCGTTTCGGCTGGAAGCTTGATAGTGAAGACGGCGGGGAGCATCCGAGAGAGGCTTGTTGGAAGGCATGTCAGAGACCCACTTGCGCATGGGGAAGGCCCAAGGATATCCATGGAGTTACCCGACCAGGAGCTTGGCCCTTGCGAGGTATTCCTTGCGAGGGGCTCCAACGAAGACTAGGGGGAAGCTTGCTCGCTTCTCGATACCTCGGTAAAAATACCGAAGTCGTCGATGGGAGTTTGCATATCTCTACCTAGCTCTTTAGCTTCCGCATTTACATTGTTTACATTACTTGTTTTGCGGTAGAGATAGCAACTCACTAGCAAAACTATAGTTGCATATTTAGATAGTTCATCTATTGCATAGGTTTTGCTAGAGTTAGAAAAAGAGGCCATAGTTTTGGAGTTAGATTTTTAAGTTGCCTAATTCACCCCCTCCCTCTTAGGCATCACGGTCCCTACATCTACTACTGATCAGATGTTGATCACGTCCTGACTGGACGCGTCCGGTCGTCCCAACCGTTGGAGCCGCAATCCATTGATCGGATGCTGCCAGCGTCTGGTCACATGCCACCGGATGCGTCCGGTCACATTTTCGCCGCTCTGGAACCTCTCTGTACTCGACCGGACTCTGCTATCCTGCATCCGGTCGATCTGTCGCCAGCATCCAGTCCAGAGTCCGGTCATGCCTATTAGGCGTCATGGTCCCTACAATTGGTATCAGAGCCGGTTGGCTCATATTTAGACCTTTGGCTTAACCGCTGTTGAGCCGACGCTATTGTAGAGTAGTTGGGATGGATACCGCTAGGCCTCCACATTTTGATGGCACTAACTTCCCGTACTATAAAGCTAGAATGGCTTGCCACCTTGAGACAGTTGATTTGGGTGTATGGAGAGTCACTCGTGACGGGATGAAACCCGTTAAGAATCCCAAAAAGCCCACAAAGAGTGACAAAAAAGAAATGCATTTTAATGCTAGAGCTAAGAACTGCTTGTTTGAATCTTTTAGCATGGATGTGTTTAACCAAGTGTTTACCTTAAATACAGCGCATGAAATTTGGTTAAAACTCCAAGAGCTCCATGACGGCACAAGTAATGTCCGTGAGCAAAAACATTGTCTAGCTAAGCAAAATTATGATTCTTTTGCTATGAATGATGATGAGCTTATTCATGATATGTATTCTTGATTGAATCTAATCATCAATGAGCTCCATTCAATAGGATTGTTAAAGCTAGATGATGCCAACATCGTGAGGAAGATCATCTTCATTCTACCACAAAAGAAATATGCAAGCATCATCACCATCCTTCACAACATGGAGAACATGAGTACTATGACCCCATGCATTGTCATTGGCAAGCTAGTGGCATTTGAAATGCATGTAAGATGGGTCAAGGAGAAGCATCTTCATCAAGCAAAGGCAAAGCTCTCGCTTGTAGCGAGAAGAAAAAGATGAAGGGGAAGAAAGTTGAGTCAAGCTCAAGCTCAAGCTTCTCAAGTGAAGAAGAAGATGAGGATGATGATGATGATGAACAAGAATCAAGTGATGATTATCAATCTTCCTCCTCCACCTCCGACCTTGATGAAGAATCAATCAAACTTATCAAAAAGGTGGAGAAGATGATCGTAAGGCTCAATGTCAAGGGTACGCCCATCCAAATTCAAGACCTCATTTTCACTAATCAAAGAAATGAGCAAAGAAAGAGAGGATGCTATAGATGCGACGAGTTGGGGCACTTTATGGAAGTTTATCCAAACAAGCCCACACCTAAGACAAAGAAGAAGACATGCAAGAACCAAGCCCTCACATCAATAAGATCATAGGATGATTCTTCAAGTGAAGAAGAACCCCATCACAAGAGGCGAGGCCGCAAGCACTCATCATCAAGCTCTTCTCATGTATGCCTTATGACACGAGGTAACGAAAGCTATTCCTCTAGTGAGAGTGATAGTGATGATGATATGCCTTCTTATCATGAACTTGTGCAAGAAAATCTTAATTATGCTAAAGCTTGCACTAGTCAACAAAAGAAGCTCAAAAGTTTAAAAGAAAAGCTAGATAGTTCACAAAAAGCATACAAAACCTTGCTTGAACAATATAAGAACTTTGCTAATCTCAATGTTGAACTATCTACTAAAATTGAGAAACTTGAGACTAGTACAACAACAAATGCATGCACAATCAATGATGAGCAACTCTTAAAGAAAAATGAAAAATTAAAAGAAAAGTTAGCTAGCTCACAAGAAGCATATAATAGTTTGCTTGCTAAAATGGAAACCATGTGCAAACATTGTGATGAGCTAACTAATAAAGTTGCTAATCTTGAAGCCGTTAGCACAACCCCCACCAAGGCATCTAAAAAGAAAAGTTCTATCCTTAACATGTCTAAAAGGGATGCCTCTACTTCTTGTAATGATTTATGTTTAGACTCACCTTTGTGCAACTAAGTTTGTGTTGAGAAAGTTGTTGTAGATACATGCACACAAGAGGTTGCAAAGGAGAATGAGCAACTCAAGCAAGAAGTAGCTCGCCTCACCAAGGACTTGACTCAAGTGAAAGGCAAGGCGAAGCAAACCCAACTTCATCAAGATAACACCGTCAAGGGAGTGAAGAAGCTTGATGAAGGACAAACCATGGTTTGTTACGTGTGCCACAAGGAAGGTGACAAGTCCTATGAGTGCAAGGTGAAGAATGGGGGAGGAGCAAAGAAGAAGGAGAAAAAGCAAACAAGCAAGCTCTCCAACACCTACACCAACAAGGTGGACAAGAAGGCCTCCACACCTTATCTCTTGAAGAAGAAGAAAAATGACAAGGTGGTGGCCATCAAGGTGAACAAGCAAGCCAACAATGGGGTCAAACGCTTTTGGGTGCCAAAGGAAATCATTTCAAACATGAAGAGCACCAAGAAGGTTTGGATCCCAAAAGGGAAGTGAGAAGTCCATCAGACAATGGGGAATTTGGAGACTTGGCAAAGTATGGGTGCATTTCATGGGGTGCATCATAATGGATAAAGTAATTGCCAAGTAGGTTAGTGAATACTATGGACCCAAATTCCCCCTCCCATGTTAGGGTAACTAGATGTTATTACTTTTTAATTGGTATATCTTGCAATTAGATTTTCTTACAATTGGTATCTTTAAGCATCTAGTCACTCTTCATGCCTAGGTTTGTATTTGCATGCTTATTTCTTTTGTCATGTATACACTAGGTATATCTTATGGTAGGCTTGCTTGGTCTCATTTTAACCCATGGAGCAAACCTACATGGTTTAAAATTGCTTAGAAGCACGGCACATAGCTTGTCTTACTTTTGTTTATCTAATATGTGCCAAAGTCCAAATTGTAGATAATCTCTCTCAAATATCATCTTTCAAGTGGTATTTTGATACTTAAATCAATGTGCACAAATTTTACAAGTATTCAACACTTGTGTGCACAAATTTAGGGGGAGCTTAATCTACAACTTGGATGCTTTGAGACTAACACTTTTTCAAATTGTATCAATTTTTTCAAACCTATCACATGTGTAGTAGTCTCATTGTAAGGAAATTGGAGTCCCCGGAGTTAAGCATCATTCTTAAATTGGCATCATCATGTTGATTTCATTTTATATTTATATGCTTTCTCCATGCATTATATAGATTAAACTCTCTTGTGCAATAAATTGATAATTATGCATATTCTTTGCTTTCTACCATATGCATGCATATATTTAGGGGGAGCTTAGTCTATATAATGTGAGAGTCAAATTTTGTGATCCATCTCACTCTATACACAAAGGATCACGAAATTTGACCCTCCCTTGTGCTACTAATGTCTTCCTTTTCTGTGTTTGATGCCAAAGGGGGAGAATTTGAAGGACCAAAGGCAAGCATCAAGTTGATGTCTACAAGTGAAAATGGTCTGAGAAAGGGAGGAAAGTGAATTATGGATTAGTCTAAGTAATGGGAGAATTTTTTTTGAAAAGCTAGGCTTTAATCCACAATATCACATGGGGACATTTGCAAGGGCAAGACAAGTTTTTAAGTAAAGTTTTAATTAGTATCTGTCAATTAGTATCATATAACCTTGCCCTTTGCATTGCATCCTAGCAAGTAGGTAGTTTTTAACTTCTAAATTCTTATTATTTGCTTGCTTTGGTCGTGTTGGCATCAATCACCAAAAAGGGGGAGATTGTAAGGAAAATGGACCCTTGGCCCATTTACTTTGGATTTTGGTGCTTGATGACCAACACAACCAAATTGGACTAATGAATTTATAAGTGTTTGTTTTGTAGCTCAATAGGGAGCAAGACGTAACTTGGACGAAGGCGATGTGATGATCCAATGATCAACACCTCAAGCAAGACCTTAGGAGCACAAGAGAAGACCCAATAGATCAAGCAAAGTCCAAGCATGAAGATTGGAACCAAGCCATATGCAAGATCGCAAAGAAATGAGCTCACTATGGTGACCGGATGCAGGACTGAATGCTGGGCGAGTGGCTCAGTAGACAGGCGACCGGACACTGGACCGGACGCTGGCGGCAACCGACCGAACATAGGACAGCAGCATCCGATCGATTACAGTAAGGTTCCAGAGCGGCAAATCTGCGACCGGACGTGTCCGGTGGCAGGCGACCGGACGCTGGTCAGCGTCCGATTAGTATTTTGCCGACTCAACGGTCGGGACAACCAGACGCGTCCGGTCAGGATGATTCAGCATCCGGTCAGTAGTAGTTTCACGGGAATCCAACCCCAACGGCTACTTTCTCAGTCGGGCTTATAAATACAACCCCCAACCGGCCATTTGAGGTGGGTGAAGCTGAGAAAACATACCAAGGGTGTTGATACACCATTTTAGTGATCTCCACTTGCATAGTGCTTAGTGATTCAATAGGTGATTAGCGTAGGTGCTTTATGAAGTGCTTAGGTTGATTAGACCACCGCTTATGCGCTTGCTCTAGGTTTAGGCCTAGTGTTTAGTGAGGTTTGCATACCTCTTACCACTCGGTGCTTGCGAGCACCATTATTGTACATCGGAGGGGCTTGAAGTCTTGCGAGATCACACCAACCGTGTTTGTGGTGTGGCCGCCACCGTGTACCGGAGGGAACAAGGCCCGCGACATTTTGGCCGAAAGCTTGATAGTGAAGACGGCGGGGAGCATCCGGGAGAGGCTTGCCGGAAGGCACGTCGGAGACCCACTTGCGCGTGGGGAAGGCCCAAGGCTATCCACAGAGTTACCCAACTAGGAGCTTGGCCCTTACGAGGGATTCCTTGCGAGGGCTCCAACGAGGACTAGGGGGAAGCTTACACGCTTCTCGATACCTCGGTAAAAATACCGGAGTCGTCGACGGGAGTTTGCATATCTCTACCTTGCTCTTTAGCTTCCGCATTTACATTATTTACATTACTTGTTTTACGGTAGAGATAGCAACTCACTAGCAAAACCGTAGTTGCACATTTAGATAGTTCATCTATTGCATAGGTTTTGCTAGAGTTAGAAAAAGAGGCCATAGTTTTGGAGTTAGATTTTTAAGTTGCCTAATTCACCCCCGCCCCCTCTTAGGCGTCACGGTCCCTACATCTACTACTGATCGGACGTTGATCACGTCCTGACCGGACGCGTCCGGTCGTTCCGACCATTGGAGCCGCGATCCATTGATCGGACGCTGCCAGCGTCCGGTCACATGCCACTGGATGCGTTCGATCGCATTTTCACTGCTCTGGAACCTCTCTGTACTCAACCGGACTCTACTGTCCTACATCCGGTCGATCTGCCGCCAGCGTCCAGTCCAGCGTCCGGTCACGCCTATTGCCGAGCCTCTTGATCGGAGTGTCCGGTCACTTTCCTACAGCGTCCGGTCACCTCTGTGAGCTTGTTTCTTCGCGATCTTGCATACGGCTTGGTTTGTATCTTCATGCTTGGACTTTGCTTGATATTTTGGGTCTTCTCTTGTGCTTCTAAGGTCTTGCTTATGGTGTTGATCATCGGATCATCATGTTGCCTTCGTTCAAGTCACGTCTTGCATCCTATTGAACTACAAAACAATCACTTGTAAATTCATTAGTCCAATTTGGTTGTGTTGATCATCAAACACCAAAATCCAAAGTAAATGGGCCAAAAGTCCATTTTCCTTACAACTGCTCCGATTGATTTGTCATGAGAGAAAAACACTGTTTCAGCTAAAAAAACAAGCTGAAAAGTACGGACTATAAGACAAGCGAATAGGATTTATATCTAGACATATGACAAAATGAATGTACCAAAAAAGTTAAGGCGGCTTATAATTTGGAATGGAGGGAGTAATTAATGGTGCTTGGGCTCAATCAAAGGAACTATTAACAGAGTAATTCCTAGTGCACTGTCGTTATTATCTATTACATGGAATGACGCTGAGTGACACCTTTTGAAAAAAGGTAAGGCTGCTTATAGGTCATCCGTCCATTCGAACGGACCCGTATAAGTTGCCCACGCCACCCCCGCACGCATTGCCTGCTCACTTAGCGCGCCTCTACACCGGGACAGACCCCGCCCTCGGCCACACTGCCCGCGCCGTGTGCCCCTGTCTAGACTCGTGCCTCTCATCGCGACCATGCTCCATCCACCTGCCCCTACCCTTGAGGTCCATGCCGCCGCCGAGCTCCACACCTATGATCTCCCACCACTCTGCGGCATAGAGCTACACGTCGACGAGTGTGGGGGATATGACCCTTGGTATCCATAAGACAAGACATGGCCGCACCATTAGAGGTGGCCCAGTCCACAAGATCAAGGCATGCATGACACTGGTCGACGTGCACCACAAGATATTGTATAGTACCAAATATGATACTTTCCTTATAACTCTACCCCTCTAGAGTATATAAGGAGAGGCAGGGTCCCCTAGTCGACATCTACATACATCCCATATTCAATACAATACAACAAAGACACAGGACGTAGGGTATTACGTTGATCTGATGGCCCGAACCTATCTAAATCGCTGTCTCTGCGTCTTGTGTCACCATCCGATTCCTGATTACACGCACCCCCACTGACAAATCTACCATCGCGGGATACCCCTCGGTGGACTGCCGAGCATCTTTTGTCGACAGTTGGCACCCTCCATTCATCCAAGTAGCAAGCAGATGCTATGTAAAAGCACATGTTGTAATAATATGTTTTAAGTATTTCGTATGTTTTAGAGGTATGTTGCAAGTGTTGTATATTAATGTTGCAAAAATAGATCGGAATATTGCACATGTTGTAATAGCTATACACATATGTTTTAAGTGTATGTTCCAAATGTTTCATCTGTTCTAGACGAATGTTGTAAGTGTTTTATCTAGATGTTGCAAAGATATATCTGGATGTTGCATATACATGCATGTTGTAAGTATATGTTGCAAGTGTTTTCAGGTGTTTCATATGTATGTTTACGAGTGTTTTATCTAGGTGTTGCATATGCTTGCGATGGTTTTCAAATGTTTTTCAGGTGTTTTTTCGCAAACATTTTAGATGTTTGTTTCAAGTGTTTCATTTGTTTTCTTTTGTATGTTGCAACTGTTGTATCTCGATGTTTCAAAAGTAGATCGGGTGTTGCACACACTAGTAGAGAAATGATCTTTGATCCCACCTCGAAATTTAGCTTTAGTCCCGGTATTTTTCGTGCCCGGAACTAGAGATACCTGTAGTCTCGGTTTATAGCTCTAACTGAGACTAAAGGTCCCTGCTCAACGGCTACTGCGGCAGGCTTTTGCTGTAGGGGACCTTTAGTCCCGGTTGATGCCTCTAACCGGGAGTAAAAGTCTACTCCCGGCTAGAGGCTCCGTCCGAGACTAGGAAGGGACCTTTAGTCCCGGTTTCTGTCTCCAACCGGGACTAAAGGTACCCTCCTATATAGTCCTTGTTCCTCCCCGAGCCCGAGCCACTTTGAGCTCAGTGTTCTCTTGCTATCGCCGGCCTCTCTTCTTCCTCATCACCGGTCACAAGATTTCTTCCATTCCTCCATCGGTTCTAAAGGTTACCAACTTTATACTCTTGTGTTTCATCTGTAGCTTATTTCATTTTATGGACTAGATATATGTGGTTTTTTTATGGTAAATTTTTTTATTTATGTCAGCCATTTAAGCTCAAAATCACTTTAAAGTTTGTGTATTTGGATGAAGGAAGGTTAAAGTAGTTATTCAAAACTAGTATTGAGCTTTTATTTCTAGCATGCATAGCACACTTCATGCTTTAGATATATAGAGAATTTTAGAGTTTTTTTTAATTTTATTTGTTTATAAAATGAGAAATTTATATTATATTAAAAATGAGTATAGAGAGTAGATGGCAACTGCTTCTGGGTCCTCGGCCTCTCATCGGGTTACAAAGCGTCTAAGGCCGGACCTTCCTCTCATTGCATGCGGCAAGTGTGAGGAGAAGATTGTGATGGAGTATCGGGTGAGGAAGGAGTGTCCCAACAAGGGTCGTATCTTCTACAAGTGTCTGGATCGCAATGTGAGTTATTTTGTCGCATTTGATGATTATGGTTAATTTATACTTATTTTTATGATGATTGTAATTAAAGTTCTAATTTTTTATTTTAATTTCAGTGGGATGGCACTGGATGTTCAGGTTGGTACTGGGAGGAAGAGTATGTTGAACACGTGCAAAACTCTCTTGCACAGGCAGCTACGGTGGCTGATGAGGCAGTGATCCTACAAAAGAAGCCCATAGATGTTGAACAAACGCATGATCTATCTGTTTTAGTTGGGATTGGTCGCAAAATCCTTATGTTGCTGAAGTGCATTTTAGCTTTAGTTTTTTGAGTGGTAGTTGGGATTGTCTACATTATAGCGAGACTTTCATAAATTAATACCTTGTGTGGTGGCGTGCATGTCGTATAATTAACTAATTATGTTCTAGGTTTTAATATGGTATGTACGTCATGTAATGCAGATGAGCCGGCATTGGATATACAATGCTGATCGCCGCTCCCAAGAGTTCATTGAGGGCGTGCATTCTTTCTTACGTGTGGCCGAGGCAAACAAGCGCGATGGTTTCATGTGCTGCCCATGTGTCATATGTAAGAATTTGAAGGAATATGCTAGCTCAAGGAGTCTTCATTCACACTTGTTGAAGTCGGGTTTCATGCCAAACTATATTTGTTGGACGAAGCATGGAGAAACTGGGGTTGTAATGGAAGAAGGTGAAGAAGAACAATGGGACGATGATGACATTATTGCTAAATATGGTGCCTTCAATGATACTGCAATGGGGGAAGCTGAAGAAGAGGTAGTGGCAGAAGATGAGCCCGCTGATGATCTTGATCAGGCCATTCATGACGCACAAAGAGAATGCAAAAGTGAAAAGGAGAAGATCAAGTTTGAGCGCATGCTAGAGGATCACAAGAAATTGCTATACCCAACTTGTGATGCGGGACAGAAAAAGTTGGGTACCACACTGGAATTGCTGCAATGAAAGGCAAAGAATGGTGTATCTGACAAGGGATTTGGGAAGTTACTAAAAATCCAAAAGAAGATGCTTCCAAAGGATAATGAATTGCCCGTCACTACGTACGAAGCAAAACAGGTAGTCTGCCCTTTGGGATTAGAAATCTAGAAGATATATGCATGTCCTAATGACTGCATCCTCTACTGTGGCGAGGAGTATGAGAAGTTAGATGCATGCCCGGTATGTCATGCATCGCGATATAAGATCAGACGAGATGACCCTAGTGATGTTGAGGGCGAACGTCCCATGAAGAAAATCCCTGCCAAGATTATGTGGTATGCTCCTATAATACCACGCTTGAAACATCTATTCAGAAACAAAGACCATGCAAAGTTACTGTGATGGCACAAAGAAGACCGTAAGGTAAACAATATGTTGAGACACCCTACTGATGGGTCCTAGTGGAGAGCAATCGATAGAGAATTCTCAGAGTTTGCAAATGACGCAAGAAACTTAAGGTTTGCTTTAAGTACAGATGGTATGAATCCTTTCGGGGAGCAGAGGAGTAGTCATAGCACTTGGCCTGTTACTCTATGTATCTACAACCTACCTCCCTGGTTATGCATGAAGAGTAAGTTTATTATGATGCTAGTGCTCATCCAAGGTCCAAGGCAACCTGGCAACGACATCGATGTGTACCTGAGGCCACTAGTTGAAGAACTTCTACTTTTGTGGAATAGACCAGGTGTACATGTGTGGGATGAGCACAAATAGGAGCACTTTGACCTGCGAGCATTGTTCATAACAATCAATGATTGGCCTGCTCTAAGTAATCTTTCAGGACAATCAAACAAGGGATATAATGCATGCACACACTGTTTTGATGACATTAAAGGTATATTCTTGAAAAAATATCAAAAGGTCGTGTACCTTGGCCATCATCGATTTCTTCCTACGAATCACCCCCTAAGAAAGAAAGGCAAACATTTTAAAGGTAAGGCAGACCACCAGTCCAAGCTAGGCAACCGAACTGGTGAGGATGTACTCAATATGTTCAAGGATGTGAAAGTAGTATTTGGAAAGGCACATGGCAGCGAACCTATTCAGAACGACGCCGACGGTCACGCACCCATGTGGAAGAAGTCCATATTTTGGGAGCTACCCTATTGGCAAGTCCTAGAGGTCCGTAGCACGATCGACGTGATGCACCTGATGAAGAATCTTTGTGTGAACCTGCTAGGCTTCATGGGTGTGTATGGGAAGCCTAAGGACACACTTGAAGCACGATAGGACCTACGATGTTTGAAAGAATGAGACAACCTACATCCAGAGAAGACAGATGATGGATGCCATTACTTAAGTCCTGCCAGCTACACTCTTAGCAAAGAAGAGAAGGAAAGCATGTTTGAATGCCTAGCAAGCATCAAGATACCATCTGGATTCTCCTTGAATATAAAGGGTATAATAAATATGCTAGAGAAGAAATTCCTAAACTTAAAGTCCCATGACTGCCATGTGCTCATGACGCAATTGCTTCTAGTTGCATTAAGTGGAATTCTACCTCCAAACATACGTCTAGCCACCGTGAAGCTATGTGTATTCCTCAATGCAATTTCTCAGAAGGCAATCGATCCAATGGATCTAGCTAAACTACAGAATGATGTGGTTCAATGTCTTATCAGCTTTGAGTTGGTGTTCCCTCCTTCCTTCTTTAATATCATGACACACCTCCTAGTTCACCTGGTCAAGGAGATTAGCATTCTCGGTCCTGTATTCCTGCACAACATGTTCCCCTTTGAGAGGTTCATGGGAGTCCTAAATAAATATGTTCACAATCGTGCTCGGCCAGAAGGAAGCATCGCCAAGGGCTATGAAACAAAGGAGGTCATTGAGTTTTATGTTGACTTTATTCCCGACCTTGACCCGGTTGGTGTTCCTGAATCACGACACGAGGGGAGACTAAGTGGAAAGGGGACACTAGGGATGAAAACATATATTGGTACGTAGGACAATTATTTTAATAAAGCACACTACACAGTTCTACAAAACTCCTCCTTGGTGGATCCGTATATCAAGACACATAAAGAGTTGCTTCGATCTGAGTTTCCAGGGAAGTCTGAAGCTTGGATTACACGTCAGCACATGGAAACTTTCAGTGACTGGTTGCGAAAAGAATGTCAGGGTGATGAGAGTATTGATGAGCAACTATATTTGTTGGCTAGGCAGCCATCGTGGCATATTCTCACATACAAAGGATACGAGATAAATGGGAATATATTTTACATAGCAGCCCAAGATAAAAGGAGCACCAACCAAAATAGTGGTGTCCGCATAGATGCCATCGACCCTAATGGAAATAAGCAAACATATTATGGCCGCATAGAGGAGATATGGGAACTAAACTATGCACCTACTTTTAAGGTACCTTTGTTCAAGTGCCAATGGGTAAAGGCGACTGGAGGCGGGGTAGCAGTCAACAACCAGTATGGAATGACAACTGTGGACCTCAATAATATTGGGTACAAAGACGAACCATCCGTCCTTGCTAAGGATGTGAATCAGGTGTTTTATGTCAAGGACATGTCTACAAAACCGAAGAGAGGGAAAAACAGCGATGACCCAATCTATGAGCCAAAGCGCCACATAGTTCTTTCAGGGAAAAGAAACATCGTCGGAATTGAAGACAAGTCAGACATATCAGAAGATTATGAAAAAGGATGACCGAATTCCACCCTTCATAGTGAATAAAGACCCAAGCATCTAGCTAAATGATGGGGACACTCCATGGTTACGACACGATCATACCCAAGTTCACTACTATGCCCGCTTGATATATTTAGTGATGTATTATACCTATTATGTAATAATTGTGACTTTAGTTTTTTGTCATGTTTTCATATTTTCTACGGTTTAAATAAATTTTCTGCTAGGCGGTGGATTTCCCATGGAGAATGTGTGATGAAAAACCAAATGATCAACGTTAATAAGATGTGAAAACTAATTTCTTGTCAAAAAGCAATAGTTTTAATGATTTTAATTAAGTATTATATTTTTGCATGGTGCAAATTGTAATTATTATTTACACTATGTCAAATATTCATACAGTAAAACAAAAGAGTTTAGATTACAATTTTTTGCTGTGTATAATAATGCAAAACCAAGTCCAGGATTTTTTTTATAATTTTTTGGTAATATTTTATTTATTAGGCAATTAATAACTCGATGCATTTTTATATAAAAGAAATATATAAAAAAGAAAAAAACTTATGGAAATCGGAGAAAGCCAACTAAAGACCACCTTTACTCCCAGGCCTAAAATGCCCTTTACTCCCGGGCCGTGGCTACACCCGGGACTAAAGGTGGGCTGCGTTTTCGCAGCCCGCCAAAATGACCTTTACTCCCGGGCCATGGAGACACCCGGGACTAAAGATCAGACCTTTAGTCCCGGTTCTAATCATCACCCGTGACTAAAGGTGGGCTACGTTTTCGCAGCCTGCCTAAATGACCTTTACTCCTAGGCCGTGGCTACTCCCAGGACTAAAGATCAGACCTTTAGTCCCGGTTCTAATCATCACCCAGGACTAAAGGGTCTTTAGTCCCGGTTCGTAGCGGCAGCCGAGACTAAAGGTCTCCCTTTATAAAACCTCTCTGTCTCCGCAAGCCTCATCTTCTCCACCAGATCGATCTAGCAGCGCCGCCGCCCCCAGGCCACCCTAGCCTCGCCTCACGCGCGCATGCTGTCACCGGCCGGCCAACGCACGCCTCGCGTCGTCCTCGTCCCCGGCCCACCTCGCCCCAAGCAGTCTTCTCCAAGATCCGCAGCAGACCACCACTACAGCACGTCTCTAGGTTTGGCCCCGGTCTCCCTCTTCCTCTGCACTTCCCTTGATGATGCCATAGTTGGTGTTCCGACGACGATGGAGATCGCCGGGCTAGGTTGGCGTGATGTGCCATAGCTATGGCATGATGTGCCATAGCTGTGGCGTGATGTTGCGAGATGATCAGTGCTGTGCATGACAGTTGTGTGTGTTGCTATTGTTCGGATAACGTATTATATTTATGTACTAATCTTTGTTCTATTTAAGGTGCTAAATGCCCTGATCATGTTTCGTCATCAGGTTTAGTTAGATTAGACTAAAAATGTGGTAGCATGCTCAAGTGTAGAAGGGCCTCATCTTCTCCACTAGATGATCATGTTTATTAGAATTATGATTTTATACATTTGTACATACTTGTTGCAAATGAGCTTTTGTATGAATCTAGAATCTAGGCAGGAGCTAACTTTGATCTGGTAGGAGTTATGGCTGATATCATGAGCTTTTGCAATTTCTATAAGTCATAAAAAAGATGCTTCTATATGAATCTAGAATCTGTGCATGATCTTTGAAGTTTGGATTGGAACCTGAGTGGTAGAAACTTTTTGCGACAAAATCTCTATGCTGATGAGAGCAGCATTGACAATGGAAGCATTTTTGAAGATATAGTGAGATGCTTGCTTTTGCATTTGTTTTGTACATTTTGCTATTATAAACAATAGTCTGCAGATTTCTATTAGTATCAATTTGGCTCATCAATTTGGTGCATACTTCTGTAACATGTTTTTTTTAGTAAAGTCTAAGTCGCTAACATGTTTTTTGGCTACAGGAGCTGGACCTCGCGTTTGACACCTTGGACGTGAGCCACCGGCACCACCATATATAATTTGTTTATGATGGATTAATTGCTCCAACCTTTTGTAATCAGATGGATGCGTGTGCCAAGCCCTCATGCCGGCAATCTTGTAATACGATTTTGCGCTGAGCCATCGAGCTCAGTGGAGCGCGGGCGCGCCTGGTGTCTCGTCGTTTCCTCCTTTTTGCGCGGTAGCTTATGACGACTAGTTAGAAAATTGTAGAAAATCCATACTAGTTGAACTTGCGGACCGTGTTCAGCTCGATGAGCATGTTCTCTACCGAGCGGTAATGGACATCAAGGAGGAGCTTTGATTCTACGAGGGAGAGCAGCAACGGTCATGGAAGACCGTGTTCCCTTTCTCATAGAATCAGAGCTCTTCCGTGGCCAAGTACGGTGCCGTCCGGTGGAGAAATGCTCGCCGAGATGATCACGTAAGAAAGGTCAACTAGTATGGATGGTTATTTATTCACATGTCCCAATATCGTCGCAGTAGTCTGTCAATCACCGTACCCAAATGTAGTATATATATAAATATAAACGATAATCAATTGTTATGTGTGTACACTCCTATTCTTCTGTTAATTTGCGGAAATATCATGTGAATTACTTACCTACCGCAGTAAAAGACGAGAACACAATGACCATGGCCACGGCCATGAAAAATGCCAACAACACAACACTAGCAACTTTCTCGATAAGCAGAGTAGTGTTAAACGCTCTGGAAACCTTTAAACTTTGTCAGTTAAGATTTCCCCTTCAAATAAGCTAGGCACTTAAATAAGGCTTATGCTAGATTCTATCACTAGTACAGATACAAAAATGATTTTTACAAATGTTACTATCCTTGAGGTGGCACGTCTTGCAGGAGTTCATTTTATAGATATAGTTTTTATTTTTTATAGATATATCTGGTGGTGTAAAAGCTAGATGGCTGCCCCGAGAGACAACATGGATGAAGAAATGATGAATATTATCAACACCGACACTCAATTTGCCAATGGTGTCCAGCAGGATGTAGATGACGGGAGTCAATACCTGGCTCTTGAAGATAACCAAGAAAAAATTGTGCAAGAAAATACAGGCGAGGTATATATATTTATATATATATTTGAATATTATATATATATATTTGAATATCTATCATCTATTATATGTAGCCCTCTGGATCGACGACAACAACGGCGAAAAGCAAAAAAATTCATGGCCCAAAAAGCCATTGGAGGGGCGCTACATAATATCAGAATTCAATATCGAGACAGGCGAACCACTTGGTCCACACGCAAGGAAATTCGTGCAACATTGTGGGTGCCTTGTAAGGGACAGACTTCTGATCAGTGCCCATGAATGGAAGCAAAAGATCAACGAGCCTCATGTTAGTTTTGTCTCTGATCTTGATAAGAATTTAATTTGGGATGATATTCTTCAACATTTTACGTTGCAAGCGGATGATTATGATGCTATCAACGATGATGAATTGAAGGAACTAGTTCGAAATTGGGCTATGAAGAAGATGGCCACACAATTTCAGACTTAGAAGAAATCCCTATACATGAAATACGTCAAGAAGAATGTAACGCCCAATTTCAATACTAGTGGCCCGCTCACGAAGTTGAGGCCCTACTGAAATGATTTTGTACAGTACAAGACATCGGAAGAGGGTGAGGAACGGGTGAGAAGGAACCAAGAGAATGCCCAACATAAGGTATACCAGCATGGCATGGGATCTGGTGGCTATGCGACTGCCATTCCCAAGTGAGAAAAAATGGAAGTGGATATTCTTGCCAAGGGTATCACACCAGAATCACTCAATTGACCCAAACACGCGAAGAATTGTTTTTTCGCTCATGGGGGAAGACTGGACCTAGAGACTAGGAAGCTGGTTCATGGCTCAAAACTCGAAAGAGCAACACAAAGATTATCTTATGCTCTACAAGCTAAACCTATTGGTGCGTTCAGGCCCAATAGAGAGAAGGATGAACTGACATATGCCCTCGAGACCATTGAACACAGTGGCCGAACGAGAGGTTTAGGACGGAATATTTCTTGGGAGCATGGTTTTCCTAACGATAGAGATACCTATAGAGGCCGATAGAGAAGGAAGGATGAGGATGCAGCGCGGATCAACAGGTTGGAGGAATTGGTTCGTGAGTCATGGGAGACGTTGCTTCAAGCATAGGAGCACGAAAAAGACATGCAAGCTAGAATGCAGGACGAAATTATAAAGCAAGTGCAAATAGCAATGAGTGCCCAGAGGCAGGCATCAGATCCAGGAATGAACATTAATATTAGCCCTCCTGATCAGTTGAAAAGCAGTTGCGCTTCCATGGAGTTGCCAAATCAAGATGACGCAATGCTACTGTTTCCCCGTGGATGACATCACTGCACCATTTATATCATGTGAGCTACATATTCCAAAAGAGAATGCCACAATCATGGTGGCTCTCGGTGTTTTTTCTCCTCCAGATCCAACCAAGACACCAAGAATCCATGGGGCAATAATACCACCTGGATATGTTAGCATCTCAGTTGATAGAGTTAACAAAGGTTTTAGTGACCTGCCTCTTGACATTCCAGGAGGTGATGGGGAGAAGACTCTAGGAGAAGCAGATAAAACATTCATACTATGGCGCAAGCGCTACATCATTATTCCCGGGGGCTCTAGTCCATCGCCACTTCCTCAACTGCCAGACAATAGGTGCGAAAAAAGTGAACGAAACAATTTTTTCACAAACTTTCTATTGACATGCATGATTAATAATAACAATTTCTTATACATAATTATTCTTTTTTGTAATCACACAGCAGGGCCTCTGCCAACCTAAGTTCAATTATTCAATCTCCAGATCATCATAGTGCTCTGGGCAATCAGGTGGAAACGCCGCCACCGCCGCCACCTCCAAGGAGGTCTCCAACGCCTCCAAGGAGGTCTCCAACGCCTCCAATGGCTACCCCACCTCCCTTGATGACTAAGAGGAAGCCAGCTCCTAAGAGGTCCATCCCGCAAACAAAGTCGTTGTCCCACTAGCCGGCAAAGAAGAAAGCCTCATCTAATCTAGTTATTCCCCAAAAACTATCTTTTGAGAAAAGTGAAAAGGAATTAAAAGCTACAGTAAAAAAGATGTGGACAGTTTCTTCGAAAAAGTAAAAACGCAACGAGAAGAGAGGGAGAACTCGGAGAAATCATACTTCTACCTACCTCCAGATCTTCTAAGAAAGAAGGTGGACCAGAAAAAGCGGAAATCTCAAAAGACCCGGCCAAAATCGGACTACGACCGCTCTCTCACCAAGTCATTTGAGGCGGCACAGAAAAAGACTAGACCAGGGAAAGGTGTTGCACAACTCGGACAACAATCGCAACAATCAGTCCCCCCTCTTGTCGTTCATAATCAATATGGTTCGAACTTAGACTTAGACGTCGATTTTGAGGAGCTGGCTCGATTTTACGAGGAAACTGGTTTGGACCTTGCCTAAGTGCTCGCTAAAGGACCATCTGCTCCGAAAGTGGATCCTTGGAAGAAATTTGAATATGGAAAGAGTCTATACAACCCTGAGACCTTAGGTGAACTGGGTACACAAATGTACCTACTAAACAAGTGGTACATGGCGGCGTGTGAACGGGGAGAGCCCTTTGTTACTGTCAGAGTTAGAAACCAACATTACTTCCGTGGCGATGACGTTATATATGTCGAGTTTGAAGAATTACACCAACTATGCCACTTGGACTCTCTCGACAAAAGTCTTATTAGCTGCTATTGTCTGTAAGTGTGATTATTTTCTACTATTAAAGTATGTATATATAAAGCTACATGTATATATATACATTATATATCCTCACACTGTATTTTTATATATGTAGATATGAGATGACAGAGCTTAGAAAGAGAAAGGATAATGATGTTGGTTTTGTTGATCCAAATGTCGTATTCAAACACCCTAATCCCCCGCCTCAATGGAAAGCTAAACTCGAGAAAAATCTCATGAGGTTCTTAGTGAACCAACAAAATAAGGACATACTCTTCCCCTACAACTTCAAGTGAGTGTTAAATAATTAATGTCGATCATATGGACATTTGTTCAATTATTTGCTTACTAGCTAAGCTATCTCCCATATATATACATATATGTTGACTCTAGTTAATGTCGATCATATTTGTGTATAAAAACATATGCAGCAATCACTGGATATTGATGGTCATCGATATGGCCAATAGTCGGTTGAGAATCTTAGACTCGTTAAGAAAAGAGCAAACAGAGTACCAAGACATGATAGATATTATCCAAGGGTAATATGGTCTCTCTAGCAACTATATATACCCCGATCTCTTAACTGCAACAATTATTAAAGACCAAATTAATGTTTTATTTTATTGGACCCAGTGTTTGGAAAAGTTTCATTGAGAATCACCACATAAAACATTGCAAAGCGCCACTGGATGTAATCACACACAAAGTAAGTACTATCTACATTTATATATATATAATTCAATTAACACAATGCATGTTTTCAATTCACCGGATCTTTTTTCTCGTAAAAGTGGGTTCTGAGATAAGAATAGGAGAACAACTACTGCGGATACTATGTTTGCGAGTTTATCAGGGGCGTACACAAAAAGAACTCCTGAAGAGATCCTCAAAGTATGTTATATAAATATATTCATATATTCACAATTTCTTTTGTTGCTCATATATATAAGTAATCAAGTGACTGACACACACACACACACACACACACACACACACACACACACACACACATATATATATATATATATATATATATTAATACTTTTCCTTTAACTTTTATTGAAGACTCTATGGTTGAAGGAAAAAGTCATACGACGTGACCAACTGAAAGCAATTCAAGAGACCATAGCAGGATTTCTTAATGACCAGGTCCTCAACCCCGCCGGCGAGTTCTACAATGATGTCAACGAAACAGGGAAGCTAAACTAGATGGAGTGATTTTGTTATCCTAAGGATATGATAGAATATACAATGCAACCTTTATTTGTAATATATACATATATATATATATATATATATATATATATATATATATATATACACACACACACACACACATACATACATATTATATATACATAAAATAACGTACAATATATGTATATGCATGTAATATATACGTTAGTTTCATACTTTAATTTGTACAAAATGTTCGAACATTATAAACGTGTAGAATACGTATATTATTAGCAGCGTAGAATGCGTATTCGAAAACCTATTCGAAAACCATAACGAATCATCAATTGAAAATAGAAATTAAAAAAAAAGAAAAAAAGGAAACCTTTAGTCCCGGTTGGTAATACCAACCGGGACTAAAGGGCCGCCCCACGTGGCCAGGCCGGGAGGCCCTTTAGTCCCAGTTAGTCTTACCAACCAGGACTAAAGGTGCACCTTTAATCCCGGGCGTGAAACCGGGACTAAAGGAGGGGACTTTTAGTCCCGATTTGGCACTCTTGGTTCTAAAACCGGGACTGAAGGCGGTTGAGAACCGGGAGTACAGCCTGTTTCTCCACTAGTGACATGGGATGCACGTAGAAAGTGGCCAGTGGCACGGATGATGTTCGAGGCAGCGCGGACCCACTGCTGCTGCGCTCCCTCGCGAGCCTGATGCGCTACGCGCTCTTTTGCTCCCCCTACGCGACAGCGTCCGGACACTGTCAAGTCCGTTTGAAAAAATCATCCTAGAGCGCACCTGTGCCCAGGTAAAATGTGTCGTGATTTTCTCGACGAGGTGAAATTTGCTGAAAATAAGCATATAAGAGGAATCTCCAAAGGTCGCCCGACCATCCAATTAGGCCAAATCGGCTTAACTTTGCACACGTGCAAGAAAACGAACGAAATGCATCTACGCTTAACAGTATTTGCTCTGTTGTTTTTTCTCAATAAATAAAACCAGTGGGCAGCTCCCCGTCCCGTTTGGTTTAAAAAAATGCATATTTTATTTATATTTACAAGAGAAAATTTAAGACGCTTGGAAATAACGAGAGCCATCTAAATTGGATGGTTAAGAAACAGGAGGAACCTTAAGCTGTGGGTTGTTAAAATTTAGTGGATTTAGAACCAGCTCTAATTAAATCATGGAGGATAAAATGGTACTCTCTGGTAGCAACGATATTACGCTCGTTCGACCCTATCCGATAACTTGACAACTCTAGCCTGCGTGGATTCAGTGCCAGCCCTAGGGGTAGGACACGAGTTGCGACGGCTGAGGGTCCAAATGGAGGAGAGGTCTAAGCCCAAGTATACAAACTCTCAGGTCGTATAGTTTATTAGGCATTAGCAAACTAATGAGAAGAAAAATATAGAACTGGCCAGGCTGTCAAAAAAAAAAAAACAACATCGGCATTTCTTTTCTAATTTTCTTTCCCCATGGCCCTCGAGTATAGATGAGGTGAGGAGTCACGCTGCACACACACATTCTGATCATGAGTTTGGGGCGTGCGCCTTACACACGCGGAGCTGGCGAGTCGTGCCACCGCGAAGAGCTAGACTACCGGAGACATGGACACGGCGCACGAGGACGGCGACCAGGCAGGGCTCCACGACGATGACATCTTGATTCTTGGCTTCTTACGAATTGCGATCACCGATCAGTTGTTTAGGCCCAAAGTATCTTTTCTTTTTTATTTTTAATCCAAATTAATTATTTGTATAGTATTCTATACTTCTAGTACTTTGTACCCATATAGTCATATTTTTCTTTTAATTTAGGTGTTAGAATTTTAGAATGTTACCTAAGAAACATTTGTCATAGGTGAGAAAAAAAAACGAATATATTATTTTTTAATCTATATTGTTCCTCGATAATTATCATATATCTACAAATATATTGTTTAATTTATATTGTTCCTTGATAATTATCAGGTATGTTAAATTAAAAATATATTCTTGATTTTATTTTTATTTTGCAAATAAAATTAGTACATATATATTATAAAATTTTATACATGGTTACGTTGTGAGGAGATCGCAGAGGGCCCTTGAGATCCGACCGGCACTGGGTGGATTCACTTGCCATGGATAGGAAAAGCTGTCTTCTTGACATGCGACGTTGCGGGCATAGTGGGTTTGGGTAATGCCTCCGAAAGCCATGCAAGAGTGCAAGCAGATTGGGGTGTCCAGTCGGCCAGGGGTGCTCTACCTGCTCGGCTGCACACGGATGAAGCGCGCAACCCAGAGGAAGTGTATGAGGGAGGTGGCGGTGGATCAGATAGACAGGGTAGAAGCGCGAGGCGGGCCAATTTCCGACGAGGCCCTGGGGGCCGAGCTCTGGGCGGATGGGTGCTCCGGTCCTCTGTCTCGCAACGCACGCCCTCTTCTTCTCTCAACTCTCATGTCTCCTGCAGCTCCCTCTCCTAGCGCGGGTAGGCTCCACAGCGTCAACAGCTAGAGACGGCACACGACGCGGCCTGCGCCGCGAGCAGCCTGACAGCCAAGTTTCAGAGCCTTCTGCACGCAAATTTTCTGATGATTTCGTGTGGTGGCACTACTCCCATCCGTGAGCAGTATTCCAAGTGGATCTTTAACTCACATTTCCCATTTAATGACCCTTGTATTTCCATCGATAGATTATTAGGAGATAGAAGGGTTCTGAAATTGGTCTGCCTGCGGATTTGTCAAGTGCATGAACCGAGAGCTACGAGGATACTACGATGGTCTGAATGTGCAGGCTGCTCCAGAGTCCCATAGTTGCAACCTAACCTTGCATGATAAGATTTCAGAAGCCCGCTCTTTATCTGATCAGAATACTGGAAAGAACAAAGTTGACATTCAGAAACGTAGTTGCAACATATCTGTTACAAAACCTTCATAGGGTGGATACAAAAAAGCAGCAAAAACAAGATTCAAACAAGCAAAACCGTTGGGAACAAGCTGTTCGGCTGCATGTCAGCAACCTGGACTCCACCCAGGCCGCCGCTGCTGGGACTTCGTCAGGCTCGCCCTCCTCGACTCGGCCCAATAGACAGCGCCAGCCCAGCTCAAGAGATGCATTGAACAATTGTAACTGAATTCGTATTTCCAATTAAGAACTCCTCCTCCCGTATCTCTCTCTCGCCCTGCTCCCCTTCTTCTTCCTCCCCAAGTATCATTCCCTCACACTGCAGCAATAAGCTGCTGTTGCTGCAGCTGCAGCTTATTTCTCTCTCAGATTACTGTAGCGGCAGCACCAGTTTCAGGCCCTTTCGTCCCATAACAGTATCAGTGGATTTGCAGGTTTCGTGCTTTTCTGCTGTCAGTGAGTGGCAAAATTCCACTATGCAGTCAAGATCAAGAAGTCAATGATTCCTTTGGGGTCTTACCAGAACAAGATTTAATGCATAGAGTGTGGAAAAGATGGCCAGCTGCTGCAATGTAACAACTGCTTGTTATCTGTTCATGACATCTGTAGGACCTATTTGCCTAAAATCTGAATGAAACCAACCCAACCCATCTGCAGAGTCAATTGACGGTTCTATTAGGTATGGGCTGGGAGCCGGTTTTACTTTAGTGAACCGTAGGTAAATGTAGCGTCCGGTTTTAAGAACAAAACCAGATACGCACTATATGTGAGCTTAGGAAGTCAAATCTCACATATAACTACAAATAAGGGTAATATCAATAGACAATGCTCAATATATAATGTACTTAGTATAAAGAATATAACCTTAGATAGGAAAACAGCGAAAAGACAACTTCGTTCTTCGGGTGAAGACTTCAATTCCACAGGGACATCTGACTGGTTGATCACAAGCCTAATTCCTCAAAACTAGCAATCTGGTACCCATCCGGGATTTTTATTCAAATATGTGAAAGATAAAGCAAGCGTAAGTACATGTCGTACTCAACAAATATAACATGGGGTTCATGAGGCTCAAAAAGCTGACGCTGGTTTAACTGCGATTATTTTTTAATTGTCATAATTTTAGCATATGAGTATCAACAAGTTTATCACAAGCCCGTATAAACATAGAATAATGAATAGCATAAACAATTAACCATTAGTGAGCATCTTCATCATCCATATCCATTAGTGTTCATCATCATTAACCATTAATGATCATATATTCCGTAAGGGTTCTAAGGCCGCTCGTGACCGTGAGCACGGCTGATATACCAGTTTTACACTCTGCAGAGGTTGTACACTTTCACTGTGAGTCGTGATTTACCCTTTCGCCCGAAGTCGCGAGCCTCTTAACCCACTACCAAGGAAGGTCGACAGGGTTCACTATGAAGCCTTTCAAAGGTTCGTCTAACAAGTTAGTGCCGCTAAGGTTTCTTCATCAATAAGTATGAGCCCCCCTCCAAGGAGTGACTAACAAAATGCCAAGAAACCAAAGTGCACCCTCTTTGCAGGCCGAGATCATACAAATCAGAGCCCCTCTTGCGTCATAAAGATAACCACTAACAAGCTAGAAAATGTCCTCATACTGAGCTAAAGCCAGAGCCATATAGCCCTCACAGCTGTACTGTAAGTCCCGGATGATCACTTACAGATAAGTCCTTAGGGAGAGGAATCTAGAGCATTTAGAAAGTAGTTAAACACTCCAGCCCCCTATTTCCATGTTGCTAAAAAGCATCTTTTAGTGTTTATTGCATATACCATTAGTCAAGTTACCAGATCATAGTCGTAGTTGAGCACTAGCATCATACTACCCAATGCATAAACCCCATAGGTATCAAGGCACAAGGTAACAAAGTACTAGGAAATTCTTAGTGGTAATCAAGGTAAACACATGCAGTATGAATTAAATCATTAAAGGTGTATAGGACAACAAGGATGATCCCGCGCTATACTTGCCTTAAAACACCGATCCTTCGGTAAGCTTTAATGTTCAACGTTCTTCTTCTTCTTTTTCTTGATCACCTATATCTCACCGACTGGACGTAATCATAAAGCACCACACAAACATCCATACAATCATACATGAAGCAAACAATAGAACTAAATCAGAACAGTACACTAATTATAGAAAAATAAGTAAAAGAGGTTGAAACATGATTCTACGCATCGCTACGAACACACAGTCGCAAGAAGCACTCTAATCGGAGCTACGGTTCAAAAGAGACTACTACCAAAAGATTTGCTTTATACGTGGAAAAGAAAACTATAGGCTTTATTTATTTTAATTATATAAATTCATAGATATTTTATAAATATTATAAGTTGAATTAAGTCAAATTTAGATTTGAATTATAAAACTAAAGTAAAACAAATCATATTTTATTTATAAAATCTAGTTGCATAATTATTATTCAAGTTAGAGTTTAAACCACAAAATTCTAGAAATAGTGACATGATAAACGTTGTTACAAATGCGTAGTTTATGTTATTACGAATCCAATGCAACTACAATGGGCTAAAACGGAGTTAAATTATAGAAGATATAAAATAAACAAGATTTCCTTTATTAAAATAATAGATTAAATCTAACCTCGAATTTCAAAAGTTGAAACCTACTTAACAGTAGTATGAACATGTAGATTATAAAATTACGAACCTAACGCAAGTTGAACGGATCAAATCGGAGTTAAAACAGAGAAGTTATGGCTAAAACAAAATCAGTGGCAAATCTGTAAATAAGTGAAAACGTATTTTGGATCTAAACCGAAGAAACTACGCTTTCCAAAGAAGAAAACATAATCTGTGATTGCGCCTTGGACCGTGGGTTCTATTTTAAAGAAACTGAGGGGGTCTTTAGAAAGATGGCATGCGAAGGGGTACGGGATGATCTAGACCACCAAATCAGAGATGGACGACTCAGATAAGATCGAGAAGAGAGAGGGAGGAGGCTGCCGGCTGGAACAGTAGCTGGCACGGTGGTCGGTCATTGCCGATGGCAACGAGGTTGCCGCCGAACACGGAAATCAACCTACAGGCCACGAGAGAACACACTAGGAACACAGGGAGAAGGAGAAGGAGATGGTGAACACACCTAGGGGGATTTTGGCGGCGCGGAGCAAGAGAAGGCGGCGCTGTGCTTGGCTGGGCGACGGCGGACGACGACATGAGCTTGCTAGGGCAAAGGCGGCGGCTGTGGCTTGCTCTAGGGCTCGGTGGGGGACGACATGGGTGCGGAGGCTCACTATTTATGAGCCGGACAGCCTTAGGGCACAAGCTATCGAGGGGGGCGGCGTAGCGGAGCCGAACATGGACTCCCGCAAAGGAGTCTGGGTCCGTTATGTGGGTAGGAGACGAACCTGTCATGTGGGCTAGGGCTATCGGTGAGCGCAAGTGCGGGACCTGCTGTCAGAGACAGAGGAAGAAAGGAGAGCAGGCGGTGTCCGCGCGGATTGGGCCAGCGCTCGGGGTGGGCCACGGGGCAGCACTGCTGGGCCACGCGGAGAAACGGGGAAAGAGAGAGAGCCAGGCTGCGAGGGAGTAAAAGAAAAATGGGAGCTGGCCGGGACAAGCGGGGAGGAATGAAGTGAGGCTGGGCCGAACGCGGAAATGAAACGGAAGCAGGCCGGCTGAGGGAAGAACCAAAAGGGGAGATGATTTACTCTTTCCTTTTTCCATATTGCTTTTCCTAATACTTTTTTTTCAAATAGAGTTTGAATTCATTTGAACCTTGGTCCAAAACCAAATTTCAAATATTATTTCAGATATACTTTTCAATCAAAATGGAAAATCTTGGTAGCTTTTCAAAACAAATTTTGCAATCCTCTTAAACTCTTTTATTTTCTTTCTTTTACTTCAAATCTATTCTTAATTTATTTTTAAAAGCAATTTAATTTTATTTTGATTTTTTTGTCAAAACCACTCAACCAAATAAAACAAATGCACCAGCATGTATGCACATACATGTTGCTACCTTATGATAAATTTTAAATTAATGAAAATTATTATTTTCCTATGTTTTCATGAGCACAAAATTCAAAAATAAATTATTTTAAACCTATTTTCAAAAGAGGCAAATTTTAGGGTGTTACAATTCTACCCCCTTAAGATAAATCTCGTCCTCGAGATTCAAAAGATAGTGATAAAAGAGATATGGATACTCTGCCTTTATTCAATCCTTATTTTTTCAAGTTATATCTTTCATTAAGAGTCATTCTAAGATCCTGGTTGGCTAATCTGCATAAACATGATCGTCTCTCGTATTGAGATCCTCCAACGGTGTTTTCTCCTTCACACTAACATCTGAAAACTCAATCCACATTACTATCCTCACAGGATGCACCTTCTAATAGGTCATTCTCATATTCCTTAGGTACAGGTTGAATACCCTCATACTCAATTCTCTCTCCTGACGGTGTGGTTAGAAGCACTGAACGCTGGGCATACTTAATCACTTCTTTGCATGCAGATAACCATCCATTTCCAAGGATAACATCAATGCCCATTAACTCCAAGACTATAAGGTTTGCCTTGAAGTTCTTCCCTTTTATGTTAAGACTAACTTTTGGGCATAAGCAGTTTGCCTTCTTTTCTCCTCCTACAGAGTTAACTATTAAGGGTTTCCTCATCGGAAGCATAGTTATCTTATGTTCTTCCACATATTCCCTAGAGATGAATGAATGTGACGAACTGGGGTCAAATAACACCATAGCAGTGTCTGAGCTTACTACAATCAAACCATAAACAACCTCCTTAGCTCCATGACTAGTATTCAGATCCATATTGTTCAACCAGCCTTGAATGTAGTTTTGCTTTAACTTATTGCCTTGCACCTGCTCCTTATGGACGTTCTGTTCTGACTCCTGCTGCTGTTGATTCTGGCTTCGATTACTCTCAACAAACTTCTCAAAACAATCATTCTTATAGTGTTCAATCTCACCACAATCATAACCTTCCTTACTAGTAGACATATTTGTCGTTATCAAGGTGATAGTGTGAGATGACAGACATGGCTCTTGAGAACTAAAATTAGGTTGCTGATACTAATCCTGGTTTGTACTCCCAAGCCGATTCATAGGGTGTGACTGATATTCTGGTTGTGTAGCGAAACAGAGACGAGTATTCCTTAATTGGCGTTGAAGGTCACGCTTTCTCTTCTTCTCTTCCATCTCTCGATGCTTGTTCTCAATTACAATTGCTCTGTCCACCAATGTTTGATAGTCGGCATACACCACGGTCATCAGCTATAGTTGCAAACCATCATTCAGTCCTTGGAAAAAAGCATTTTTGTTTTTAGCATCACTATCCACCTCTTTTGGAGCATAATGCGACAATTGAGTGAACCAGTTATGATACTCACACACTGACATAGATCCTTGCTTTAAGTTGAGGAACTCTTCTTGCTTAAGTTCTACCTCACCTAACGGGACATGGTAGGACCTGAAATTCTCCTTAAATTCCTGCCAGGTGATAGCAGGAGCATTGTCGGGTCGTCCATACTCAAATGACTCCCACCAATCTTGGGCAGTTCCTTGCAGTTGATCGGAAGCATAAAGCACCTTTTCATGGTCATCACACCGAGCTATGTCCAATTGTTGCTCCATAGCTCTAAGCTAGTCATCAGCTTCTAGTGGTTTGCTTGTATGAGAGAATATCGGTGGGTGTCCCTTCATAAATTCACTACACTTGTCAATAGGTGGTGCTTGTTGTGGGTTGTTCAACACACTTTGGGCAATAGTCTATAATAACTGAGTCTGCATCATCAAAGCTTGCTCTATAGATAGGGAATTGGATGGCGGTGGATTAGAATTGGTAGGATTCCTTCCAGCACCTTGTGAAGCACTTCTCCTGGTAGCAACCATCAGTTTTCAACATGTATGAATTAGAACTCAGTTGTTCATAACATCCTTAATTATAGCTTCAAGAGATGACAAGATGGGATTGATGGCAATTGAGACAAGAGAACACCAAACCCTAGAGATAACTAATACTTCCAAACGAAGCGCTAAAATATAAGAAACTTCATCTTACAAATCCATTAGGGGACACAAAAAGGGTAGCTAGCACCTTCTTCCAGATGAGCTAACTAGTAGCACGATGTCCTTACATCCCAATGAGACTCTTGTGTATGGGCAAAAACAAGAAATCTGAAATTCCTCGCGAGCAGAAAAACAGCAATGCGGTAAAACAACTATAACTCTCATTCCATTAATCCAATGAAGTTGTAGATTATACCGTTGGAAAGCTTATAAAGTTTTCCACAACTTTCTCATAGAACACGTTTCCAAATTTTGCAGTTAACTTAGTTGAAAATAGTACACAACAGAAACTACTCTAGATTTTAGACAGCACGGTTGCATCGTCTTGTGATTTTCATATCTCCACAACCAAAATAGATATTAGGCTAATTCTTGTGCTCAGAGAAATATATTGAAGTCTACTATCATCTAGAATTTTTTCATAATTTATGATCCTCCAAAATCAGAGATGTAAGCCAAAGAGTGCAAGCTGCTCCGAAACAACAGGATAGAGGACACAGAAGAAAACCATAACCCAACTATTTATTGTACTAATCCTTATGCCTTAGGTCTATAAACTAATTGAAATTTTGGGAACATCCAACAAGATCATTGTAGTCATTACAAAGATTCAAAACAAGCAGAAGCACAATGACAATTAAACAAAACACTAAAGGTGCACAATTCAATCATTGACTCAACTTGCGATACTATCGTCCTCATTGTACTAGGGGTAACATTCCTAAGACTCATCTTAAGATTACGCAAGAAGGAGATGAGGAACAGTTCTAAAAGCATATTAAATCAAGGAGTGGAGATGAGAACAAAGACTTCAAAATAAGAACCAATGTAGAGATGAATAGCAAGGGTAGAGATATAGTAGAGAAGAAAATATCAAGGTTCATAGAGCAAGAATTTTTGTAGCAACTTCTAAACCTTAGAACGACAAGTTTCTACTAGGATTGCATTCTACAGTCAGCATTGCTCTGATACCACTTTGTAGCACCCAGTTTTAAGAACAAAACTAGATACGCACCATATGTGAGCCCAGGAAGTCAAATCTCACATATAGCTACAAAAAAGGTAATATCAATAGACAATGCTCAATATATAATGTACTTAGTATAAAGAATATAACCTTAGATAACAAACAGCGAAAAGATAACTCCGATCTTCGGGTGAAGACTTCAATTCCACAGAGACATCTGACTGGTTGATCACAAGCCTAATTCCTCCAAACTAGCAATCTGGTACCCATCCGGGATTTTTATCCAAATATATGAAAGATAAAGCAAGCGTAAGTACAAGTCATACTCAATAAATATAACATGGGGTTCATGAGGCTCAAAAGGCTAAAACTGGTTTAACTATGATTAGCTTTTAATTGTCATAATTTTAGCATAGGAGTAGCAACAAGTTTGTCACAAGCCAGTATAAACACATGATCGGGTAAACGTGAATAATGAATAGCATAAACAATTAACCATTAGTGAGCATCTTCATCATCCATATCATTAGTGTTCATCATCACTAACCATTAATGATCATCTATTCCATAAGGGTTCCAAGGCCGCTCGTGATCGTGAGCATGGCTGATATACCAGTTTTACACTCTGCAGAGGTTGTACACTTTCACCATGAGTCGTGATTTACCCTTTCGCCCGAGGTCATAAGCCTCTTGACCCACTACCTAGGAAGGTTGGCACGGTTCACTATGAATCCTTTCAAAGGTTCGTCTAACAAGTTAGGACCGCTAAGGTTTCTCCATCAATAAGCATGAGCCCCCCCTCCAAGGAGTGACTAACAAAATACCAAGAAACCAAAGTACACCCTCTTGGCAGGCCAAGATCATACAAATCAGAGCCCCTCTTGTGCCATAAAGGTAACCACTAACAAGCTAGAAAAGGTCCTCATACTGAGCTAAAGCCAGAGCCATATAGCCCTCACAGCTGTACTATAAGTCTCGGATGATCACTTACAGATAAGTCCTTAGGGAGAGGAATCTAGAGCATTTAGAAAGTAGCTAAACACTCTAGCCCCCTATTTCAATGTTGCTAAAAAGCATCTTTTAGTGTTTATTGCATATACCATTAGTCAAGTTACCAGATCGTGGTCGTAGTTGAGCACTAGCATCATACTACCCAATGCATAAACCCCATAGGTATCAAGGCACAAGGTAACAAAGTACTAGGAAATCCTTAGTGGTAATCAAGGTAGACTCATGCAGTATGAATTAAATCATTAAAGGTGTATAGGACAACAAGGATGATCCCATGCTATACTTGCCTTAAAACACTGATCCTTCGGTAAGCTTTAATGTTCAACGTTCTTCTTCTTTTTCTTCTTGATCACCACATATATCTCACCGACTGGACGTAATCATAAAGCACCACACAAGTATCCATACAATCATATATGAAGCAAATAATAGAACTAAATCAGAATAGTACATCAATCATAGAAAAATAAGTAAAAGAGTTTGAAACACGATTCTACGCATCGCTACAAACACACAGTCGCAAGAAGCACTCTAATCGGAGCTACGGTTCAAAAGATACAACTACCGAAAGATTTGCTTTATACGTGGAAAAGAAAACTATAGGCTTTATTTATTTTAATTATATAAATTCATAGATATTTTGTAAATATTATAAGTTAAATTAAGTCAAATTTAGATTTGAATTATAAAACTAAAGTAAAACAAAACATATTTTATTTATAAAATCCAGTTGCATAATTATTATTCAAGTTAGAGTTTAAACCATGAAATTTCAGAAATAGTGACATGATAAACATTGTTACCAATTCTTAGTTTATGTTATTACAAATCCAACGCAACTAGATTGGGCTAAAACGGAGTTAAAACATAGAAGATATGAAATAAACAAGATTTCCTTTATTAAAATAATAGATTAAATCTAACCTTGAATTTCAAAAGTTGAAATGTACTTAACAGTAGTATGAACATGTAGATTATGAAATTACGAACCTAACGCAAGTTGAACGGATCAAATCGGAGTTAAAACGGAGAAGTTATGGCTAAAACAAAATTAGTGGCAAATCTGTAAATAAGTGAAAACGTATTTTGAATCTAAACCGAAGAAACTACGCTTTCCAAAGAAGAAAACATAATCTATGATTGCGCCTTGTACCGCGGGTTCTATTTTGAAGAAACCGAGGGGCTCTTTAGAAAGATGGCATGCGAAGGGGTACGGGATGATCTGGACCACCGGATCGGAATGGACGGCTCGGGTAAGATCGAGAAGAGAGAGGGAGGAGGCTGTCGGCCGGAACAGTAGCTGATGCGGTGGTCGGTCATTGTCGACGGCAACGAGGTCACCGCCGAACGCGGAAATCAACCTACAGGCCATGAGAGAACGAACTAGGAACACAGGAGAAGGAGAATGAGATGGCGAACGCACCTAGGGGATTTTGGCAACACAGAGCAAGAGGAGGTGGCACTGAGCTTGGCTGGGCGATGGCGTCGCGAGCTCACTTGGGCAAAGGCGGTAGCTGTGGCTTGCTCTAGGGCTCGATGGGGGACGACACGGGTGCGGAGGCTCACTATTTATGAGCCAGGCAGCCTTAGGGCGCAAGCTACCGAGGGGGCGGCGTAGCGGAGATGGACATGGACATCGGCAAAGGAGTCCAGGTCCGTTACAAGGGTAGGAGATGAACCTATCATGTGGGCTAGGGCTGTCGGTGAGCGCGAGTGCGGGGCCTGCTGCCAGAGATAGAGGAAGAAAGGAGAGCAGGCGACGTCCGCGCGGATTGGGCCAGTGCGCGGGGTGGGCCGCGGGGCAACGGTGCTAGGCCACACGGAGAAACAGGGAAAGAGAGAGAGCCGGGCTGTGGGGGAGTAAAAGAAAAATGGGAGCTGGCTGGGCCAAGCGGGGAGGAATGAAGTGAGGCTAGGCCAAACGCGGAAAAGAAACAGAAGCAGGCCGCCTGAGGGAAGAGGCAGACCATGGGCCAAATTGGGAGATGATTTACTCTTTCCTTTTTCCATATTGCTTTTTCCATATGATCGGCAGTCTACATAGGGGTATGCCCAAGGTAGTAGATTATTAGCAAACAGATGTGCAAGCTACAAACAAGATGGTGACGCAAGACAGACACGAGGTTTTATCCAGGTTCGGCCACCGTGAAGGCGTAATACCTACGTCCCGCGTCTGATTGTATTGCTGTATGTCCATGAGAGATGTTTTTGAGAGGGGTCCCCTGCCCACCTTATATAGTCTAGGTTGTAGGGTTACAGATCTGGAAACTAATCCTAACCAGTTACAATTGCCATAGGTGGCCGGATAAGGACCCCTTTTCTAACTGACCAGGATCTTGCTTGATCTCCAGGTCTACCTTGATTCCTTGCGTGGGACTCCAAGCAGATTGGCTGGGCCACGCGTTGTCTTCTAGTGGGCCAGACCCCCTGGTCCAGGCTGGCCCAAGCCTAGCCGTAAGGGTATAGGGGTTAATACCCCCACAGCTAGTCCCCGAGCACCATGTATTATGTTGCGACACGCCGTTCGATCTTCTTCGACTAATGCGATCTATCTTCATGTCATCTCCAACTGGCTGAAACATTGACCAAACAAATGTGCCAGTATTCTGGTCAGCACAAAGAGCAGTAGACCACAATTATAGCCGAAGATTCCGGTTGTCCAAAGAATGCATGGTGCTCTAAAGAAAAAAGAAAAAGATTTCTTTCCTGATCAAGTGTGCCCACTTGTATTTCTAAAAAGAAATGTAAGTGACCCTTGTACAATAGTAGTTATGGCCAATAGTCAGAGCGTAGGTGTCGATAAAATAAGCACATTCACCGCAAGGTGAAGTGTGCCCACTTAGTCCCTGAGCCTGGTAGTAGGTGACGCAGGCACGTGGTGCCAGAGTCTAAAAAGAATTCCTAGTTAAGTTGAGAATCCAATCGTCGTACAAGTGATACGAGATGCACCGGCAGGTGCATCGTATCGATGTAGTCCCCGAGCTTGCTGGAAGGCAAGGTATTAGCCTTGTAGCAAGGTCTATGTGAGAAAAATTAAATGCCTCTCAACTGTATGTGAGTACAAATCACATGTAGCCGAGGAGAGCGGTCTCCGAGCAATGGTCGGTGAGTGGTCGGGGCAGTCCCCAAGCATGAGAGTGGTCGGAATAGTCCCCGAGCACGATGGTGGTCTGGACAGTCCCCGAGCACAAGGATAGTCATGACAGTCCCTAAGCACGAGGGTGGTCGAGACAATCCCCAACCACAAAAAGTGTGGAAAAAAATCATATGCCACTTGTACTATTATTTTATGTATTTATTTATTTACTTGTTCTATCAAGTCCAATCTGACACGTCTGGTCAAAAAAGTAGATGGGTATAGCACGTCATACTGCCTTTTTGTCTTATCAAGCAAACAGTTGCGTGGCACGTGTCAGTAGGTGCGTTAGCATGGGTTCTCCCAAACTAGCAACGAAGAGGCGCATATACTAGCGTAGATCTCGAGGCTAAGTAATGCTGCAAACGTGAAAGCAACCGTCTGCGGCGTGTGCACACATCTTCCAAGAATCCCAGGCAGACAAAACGGCGTAACTCTTAGGTTAAATACGGTATATGATAGGCCAGTTACTATTTACTGAACCCCATTGCCATTCGCAACCGTAGCTTTCTTCTTCCTCTCGCCAACCCTAATACATCTGAAATCGCCACCAATCAATCCGCCGCCATTTCCTCGTTCACCAGCAAGGCCGGAGTCATTGCGAAAAGTGATGCGTAGAAGAAAGCAGGGGTCATGGCAAAGGAATGGTGGAAATCGAGAAGCAACGAGCAGACCATTGAAGACCTCGTCACCATGGGGGTACTCCACATCAAGGAGCTCATAGGATGGCATGCGCCAGAGGGCGAGGGGTACCCCGATCCACAACTAGGTGAGATCATGGTGTTCGAGGATTTCTTTAAACGGGGATTTGGGGTTCCGGTACATCCGTTTCTTCAGGGGATCTATCTTTACTACGAGATTGGGATTTGCAATCTGCATCCCAACTTGATCCTCCTTGTCACCACTTTTATACATCTCTGCGAAGCATATGGTGGCTTCCAGCCCCATTTTGATTTTTCCACCATCTTTTCTGTCTGTGGAAGAAAGGAAGCGGTGGTTCGAAGATAGCCGGGGGTGTGTACCTCAACCTCTGTGATGGCATGAAAGCTCAGTACCTGCACTACCCATGGAACACATCGCTCAATGACTGGTATAAGAAATGGTTCTACATCCGTGAAGAGCTAAACACGATCACGCTGTGCGACGTGGGCTACATTCCGGAGAAGAAAACAAGCTGGTCGGAGAAACCCGAGCATCTGGGACAGATCCTAGAAATATTTGGAGTGATCCCATGGAAAAACTGGATAGTCCAAGCGTGGTCAGGAGCTTCATCAGCCGACGGATCCAGCCCTGCTAGAGGAGGATACATCCTGGCTATGAGTATCAAGGGAGCGTGGACCCAACGAGGACGAGGCAGGGGGCGCTTGACAAAATCGAAGTCAAAGCCAGAATTGGCGAGCTATTTAACTTAGCCGATCCAAATTATGCCAGACTGAGTGATATCGAGCATGCTTTCAAGCTTGCCCAACCTCCCCCAAAGGTAACTCATCTTGCCTTGTACCCGTAGTCTTATATTGTGGTAGGATAAGTGGAAACTTACTGTGTTCACTCCCTTTTGTTACCTAGGTTAATGGTCAGGATAGAGCGACATGTTTGTGTCGCCACCCCCTGGAGTAGAGTGGCCACAGGGAGCTGATCCCATAACCCAGACCAGCATCGGGATCGAGGATGAGGACGTCGACTGGGCGGTGCTTGGAGCTAGATGGGAGGCAGCAGCCAAAGCCACTGGTAAGCAGCCGACTGCCCCCAAACAGTCAAAGAAGAGACTAGTAACCACCCTACTCACTAGGGGGCACTAAATATCAATGAGCCCGAGGAGGACCTAGAGGAGAACCCGGCCAGCAAGCGTCGGAAGGCGGTTTTTGCCTGGTTGGACGATGACGCAGAGGAGGAAGAAGATGCAAACACCTTTCAACTTGTCCCTTGGAAAAGGAGGAAGCAACTGGAGTCAAAGGAGCAAGGTGGGTCCTCTATGCCTGTGGAACTCACATCGCCAAAGGTGAAGGATGTAGCCGGGTCAATCTCAGGAGTTCCTAGGCGAGGAGCGCGACCGGCGATGGGAGCAACAACTCAAATGAGCACACCACCGACCACTACAGCATGAAGGACAAGCGGTGGAGGAGTCGAGCACTAAGGCCCAGTGAAAGTGCTGGATCTAGAGGGAGACTAGGAGTCACCCGCACAGCACGTGGAGCAAGTACGGCCGAAGAGATGCACCTTCTTCACATCATTCCATGCTTCTAACATGTAAGTATTTGTAACCTTGATATAAGTTAGCAATTTGCATTCCATATGATTGCCTTCTGAACTTATCTTGGATGTACTAGCTCGGCGTCCACAGAAAGTCTGGACCAGCTAGCCGAAAGTGGCATGGCTCCGCCAATAAGTTCAGAGCAGACTACCCCGCACCCGACCACCGAGGAAGCCATAGTAGAAGATCTGTTAGGGCCTCAGCAAGCGAGCAGTCAAACAACAGTCCCTGAGTAGGTGGTCGAGGGACCAGCTGAGCCAGGCATGAGTGCTCCGAGCGCTAAACCTACTAAGGGCAAGACCTCAGCATCGAGGGTGATGGAGCAGACCAAGGAGCAACATCCGGTGGTGAGAGCGCATCCCACATTTACCAACGCTGCAGCTCATGGGAAGGCTGTGGCAATCATAGGTGCTGCCGACGCCGGGCCAGCACCAGGACTCAAAGAAGAGCTAGAAGAGGATGAGGTGGAGGAGGTCCTAGGCCATCTGCAAGACAAGCGCCAACATGTGTATGTGTCGCGTTGGTGGAACGACCAATGGGTTGTCCATGAGGAAATCCTGGAGGTCGAAGAAACCAAGAAAGTTGAACAGGCAGCGAAACGGCTTGTGACGGAGGTGCAGGTAAGCTTTGCTTCACCCCCTGGTCTTGCTATCTAGTCGTAGTTGTCTTGCTTAGTTATCTACACATAGGACTTAATGAAGACTGCAAGGTATCGCAAGAAATGCTTCGACTAGATCGACGAGATCGCTGCAAGCAACAAGGAGCTGACGGCAGAGGTGGAACGCTTGCGCCAGCGACTTGAAGCCGCCAATCATGAAAAAATGGTGCAAGAGTCCTAGAACCAGAACCTGGTCATCTAGCTCAGTAATAAAGAGCGGGAAAGAACAAGTAAGTAGCCATTTTATCATACCGACTACTGACAAGTGTTGTTGCGTTGTTGGTAGTAACAGCTGTAGTGCAGGCTTAGAAGCTGAAGTGATCCGTCTCTAAGAGGAGAACAGTCATGCTGTCGTGGAGTGTGATCGCCTGAACGAGAACAACAGAAAACTAGTGCAAGACTAGTCGTAGCTCCGGGACCACATGACCAAGATGACAGAGGAGCTGAAAGGTAAGTTGTCCAAACACCTTTGCTCATTTTTGTTGCCTACCGTAGTTTGGCGTGGTCTGACGTTTTAATAGCGTGTGCGGTTTGTAGTTATAAAAGTCAATGCAAAGAAGCATCTGGAGGCCATGATGAATGACCGTGATGGCTGGAAGGCGCAATGCCAAGAGATCACCAAGGACCATGACACCTAGAAAAGCCGGTGCCAGGAGGTGGTAAAGGGCATTTTGCTGGTGCTTAACCTCATCGATCCGGTGCTAGTAGAAGATGTGCCAAGGACGCCGCAACTGGGATTGATCGAGAGATGCCAAAAGGCATGGGGATGGTTCTAGGAGTTCATGAAGGAGGCAGGAGAGTATGTAGGTGCACATGTGCTAAGCATGGTACATGCTCACTACCCCCTGATCGATCTTAAGCGCCTGGAGGCTGGATACCCGAAGGAGGTAGATCTAGACAAGGCCAAGGAGCTACAGATGACCCAGCTGGACTTGTCGGCAAAAATAATTGGCGACATTAACCTGTGTGGAGGTGTGACACCACCCGTACAAGGAATGTCGTCAACAAGTCAGCTGGGAGCGCCTTTATTTTCAAGCCAACCGGTGAAGCCTACGGTCTCGACTAGCCAGGCATCGGCGGAGCCATCTTCTTTAGCTCGATCAATGCTAGAGTCCCCGAGACCTGAGCACGATGTCAGGCCCAGCGAGCAGCAGGTGCCGCGTGCCCCGACCAGCCATTAGTGTAGGCTATAGCTGTAGAAGAAGATGTAGTTGTGTTATTGTAAACTTGGACCTTTTTAGGCAAGATTGTAATAACGTAACTGTATTTCAACATGAGCTTGTTTGTTTTGTAGAAAACATGTTTAAGCTCGGATATCATGCTGATGTAACTAAGTTAGAACGTGTTGGCGTTCTGTTTAGTTGTACCAGTTTAGTCGACACGTCATCCTAAAAGGTTTGTATGGCCCTAGTTTGTCTTGCGGTCGGAGTGTGAGGTGCGTTGCTTGTGCACATGTAGAAACACACAAGTCAAACCAGCGAGCACCTGCCGATCACCCATAGCGTAGAGAGCGGATCCCATGCACGCGTTGGGAGGAACCAGAGACAGGGCCTGCTCCAAAAACCCGAGAAGGAATGGTGGTCGGTTTTAACTGGTAGAGTTAGAATAACAATAGACTTCAAAATGACACATTAGAGTGGTCGGAGAAATCATAATAGCTTTATTGAAATAAATCAATAGTACAAGAGAGATACATATCTTAGTAGCTAAGCATAGAAACGCCTAAGCTTGTCAATGTGCCAGGAATTGGGTACGTCTGTGCTGTCTAGGCGAGCTAACCTATAAGATGTAGGGCGTGTAACCTCCTTGATCATGAAGGGTCCTTCCCATGGGGTTGCGAGTTTGTGGACACCAGCCTGATTCGTCTTCCACTTCAGGACTAGGTCCCCAACCATGAAGAACTGCTCCTTGACGTTCTTGTTGTAGTACCTGCACAAAACAACAAGGTATTTGGCTGTACATACGCAAGAATCGAGCCGCTTCTCTTCTGCACTATTCACTTCTAGCTCCCGTACTTCATTGGCCTTGTCTTCGTTGAAGTTCTCTACCCGTGCTGATCTGAAGACTATATCTACTAGGAGCACTGCCTCAGCGCCATAAACCATAAAGTATGGTGATACGCTGGTATTGCGACTGGGCTGGGTTCTGAGACCCCAGACCACGACTGGTAACTCTTTGAGCCATCTTCCAGGAGCTTTATCATTCTCTCTGTACATACTATTCTTGAGTGCATCCAGGATCATACCATTTGCCCACTTGACCTATCCATTAGCTCTAGGGTGCGCCACCGAGACGTATTTTACTACTATGCTCCTTTCATCGCAGAAGTCCCAAAAAGCGTTCCCGGTGAACTGAGTACCCAGATCAGTGATGATGCTGTTGGGTATGCCAAAGTGGTGGATGACCTAGTCGATGAACGCGATAGCCTTTTCTGAAGATGCATTCACCAGGGGCATGTACTCTATCCACTTGGAGAATTTGTCGATCAGCACAAAGACGCATGTAAATTTCCCATGGGCCGGTTTGAAAGGCCCGATCATATCCAGTCCCCAGCATGCGAAGGGCCAAGAGGCTGGTATAGTCTGAATCTCATGTGATGGTACATGGATTCTCTTGGCGAAGAACTGACAACCTTCACAGTGGCGGACTAGCTTCTCTGCATCGGCTATGGCTGACAGCCAATAGAATCCTGCTCAGAAAGCCTTGCCAACTAGCGTTCTCGAGGCCGCGTGGTTACCGCAGGAGCCAGAGTGGATTTTATCCAGGAGATGTTCACCATCCTCCTAGGTTATACACTTCATCAAGATTTCCTCATTCGCGTTCTTGAGCCACAACTTGCCATCGACGAGCAGATACTGCTTACTGCGACGCATCAGGCGTTCGTTTTCTGTCCGATCGGTGTAACCGCTACCATCTGTCAGGTACTTGATGAAAGGTACTCTCCAGTTAGGCTCCTTAGTGGTTGGAGGTGGTTTGGTGGTGTTTGACTCTGGAACCGCAGCCACCAATAGCTGGTCTAGAGGCTTGTCGACCGTGGGATCTTCTTCTTTGATGGAGGGCGTGAGCAGGTCTTGAACAAATACACCATGTGGGACTTTGGCTTGGGATGATCCTAAGTTTGACAGCGCATCTGCTGCTTGATTTTTGTCCTAGACCACATGTGTGTACTCGATGCCATAGAACTTGCCTTCCAGCTTTTTGATCGATTTGTAGTATGCGTCCATCTTTTCGCTGGTCGTATCCCAGTCCTTGTTGAGTTGGTTGATGACCAGAGCCGAGTCTCCATAGACATAGAGACACTTGACACCGAGTTCGACCGCGATGCGCAGACCATGTAGGCATGCTTCGTACTCGGAGGCGTTATTAGATGCCGAGAAATGAATCTTGAGGACATATCGGAGCTGCTCCTTGGATGGTGATACGAAAAGGACTCCTGCCCTACACCGTCGATGTTGAGAGAGCCGTCGAAGTACATCTTCCAATACTCGATGGGGCCCTAAGAGGCAGGTGTGCTTAAGTCTATCCACTCGACGATGAAATCGACAAGTGCCTGAGACTTGATTGTAGTATGGCTTGCAAATTCCAAGGAGAAAGGGCATAGCTCCATTGCCCATTTGATGATGTGCCCGTTCGCATCCTTGTTGCGAATGATGTCTCCCAGAGGGTACTTGGTCATGACCACCACATGATATCCGTCGAAGTAGTGTTTAAACTTTCGAGATGTAATTAGTATGGCGTAGATCAGTTTCTAAATCTGTGGGTACCTGGTCTTGCATTCATTGAGCACCTCACTGATGAAATAGATTGGTCACTGTACCTTGTAGACGTGGCCAGGCTCATCACGCTCGACCACCATGGCAGTGTAGACCACTCGATTAGTTGCCGCAATGTAAAGTAGGAGGGTTTCGTCTTCTCTGGGAGCAGTGAGGACCGGAGGTGATGTAAGGAATTGTTTCAGCTATGTAAAGGCAGCGTCTGCTTCCTCCGACCACTCAAACTTCTCAGATGCTTTGAGCAGCTGGAAAAACGGTAGTCCTTTTTCGCCTAATTTTGATATGAAATGACTGAGGCCAGCCATGCATCCGGTAAGCTTCTAAACATCCTTCACCTTTTTGGGCGGCTTCATGTCCAAGATAGCTTTTACTTTCTCTGGGTTTGGGCGTATATCGTGACTGACGACATTACCAAGCAGTATACCAGATGGAACACCAAAGATGCACTTCTTTGGGTTTAATTTCCACTGGTATGTGTTAAGGGCTGCAAAGGTACGCTCAAGGTTGTCAACAAGGGTGAACGCTTCCTTGGTTTTAACGACTACATCGTCAACATAAGCCTCGACGAGGTCATCTTTTATTTCGTCTTTGAGGCAGGCCTGTATGGCGCATTGGTAGGTAGCCCCGGCGTTCTTGAGCCTGAATGACATGGTCATGTAGCAGTAGGCGCCGAAAGGCGTGATGAAGGATGTCTTGATCTGGTCATCCTTTTTGAGAGCGATCTAGTGATAACCAGAGTAGCAATCGAGAAAGGAAAGCAGCTCACAACCGGTAGTTGAATCTATGACCTCATCTATGCGAGGTAAGCTGAAGGGGTCTTTAGGACAGAGTTTGTTGAGATCAATGTAATCAACGCACATTCTCCATTCCTTATTCTTTTTGCATACAAGAACCGGGTTGGCTAACCACTCTGGATGATACACTTCTTTCATAAATCCGGCTGCTAAAAGCCATGTAATTTCTACCCTAATAGCCTCCTTTTTGTCACGAGCGAACCATCATAGCTTCTGCTTGATGGGTTTGGCCTTGCTATCGACATTTAAGGAGTGCTCGATCAAGTTTCGAGGTACACCGGGCATGTCAGCGGGTTTCCATGCGAACACACTCATGTTGCTTCTTAAGAACTTGACGAACGCGTCTTCCTATTTAGGATCCAGGTTGGCCCTGATAAGGGCTGTTTTGCTAGGATCGCTGTCGACTAGCTGGATCTCTTTGTGCTCTTTGGACTTGATGTTCTTGCATGGGGCCTCGAGCTCTGGGATCTCCAGGTGATTGGTTGGGGTCTTCTTGGCGTCGAACGTGGTCTCGGCCATGCGAATAGAGAGGTCGTGAGCCTCTGTTATTTTGAAGCTGTCATCCTCATAGGTGTAAGCTGTGTATATGTTGCCCCTAAGAGTTAGAACCCCCTTCTCAGTAGGCATCTTGAGCACCAAATACCTGTAGTGAGGTATGACCATGAACTTGGTGAGCACTGGTCGACCAAGGATAGCATGGTAGGTGCCTTCGAAGTCGGTGACCATGAAGTTGACGTAGTTGGTGCGGAAGTGGTCTGGGGTACCAAATTGCATAGGTAGCATGATCTGCCTGAGAGGTGTAGAGCTCTATCTAGGGAGAACACCCCAGAACTATGCCTCATATGGCTTGAGATCAGCCTGGGTTATCTTTAGGGCTGGCAAACTGTTCTTGAACAGTATATCGATGGAACTGTCACCATCAATCAACACTCTATCGAACTGAACCTTGTTGATACATGGATCGAGAACCAGAGGAAAACGCCCTAGCTCAGGTATTGCGGCCCATTGATCCTTTCTGTTGAAGGAGATCTCACGGTGAGACCAAGGAGGGAGCCGTGGATCGGCGATGAGGTTGTCGATGTTGGCCACGTTCAAGCAAGCGCGGGTGAGCAGCTTGCGCTCTCGCTTGGTCTCGATGGACACTCTACCCCCAATGATGGTGTGGACACGGTCGGTTGGCTTGACATACTTGTGACGAGGATCTGCGTCTTCATCATCGTTGTCCTCGTTACGCTGCTCCCTTGCGTCGTTAGGCTTGTCGGATGTATCCGGAGCCTGTTGGTGCATGTAGATGGATTTGAGAACCCAACAATTCTCCATGGTATGGTTTGACTTGGGATGGAGCTGGCAGGGTCCTTTCAATGCTTTGGCGTAATCTTCTTCGTAGTTGCGACGTCCGCCACCTTTTTTGACGGTGTTGACTTCGCCGTCATCTTCCCGAGCATGCTTGCCCCTATAATCGTCACAGTGATTACGCCGCTGATTACGTTGGTCGTAGTGGTCGCGGGAATCGTTGCGCTGGTTGCGGTGATCAAAATTGTCATTCCGACCACGGTTGCCATGGTAGTCGTCGTGGTGTGGGGGACGGTCTGAGCGTGGAACCCTTGCTGCTTCTTTGATGATTATCTTTTTAGCATCATTGGCATCCGCATATTTTTTAGCAGTGGCTAGGAGCATTGTGACTAATTTAGGTCTTTTGTGGAGGAGCTTGTCCCTTAGGGCATCGTGGAAACGGAGACTAGTGATGAAAGCTTCGATTGCCTCGTTGTCGGAGATTGATGGGACCTTGATGCGCATCTTCGAGAAGCGTCGGACGTACTCGCGCAGTGGCTCATCTTTGCGATCTCGAATCCACTGCAGATCATATTTGTTGCCGGGTTGTTCGCATGTAGCAATGAAGTTGTCGATGAATGATTGCTTGAGCTCTTGCTAAGAATCAAAGTAGTTTGCCAGCAAGCTAACCAGCCATTGGTGGCCCGCATGGCCGACGGCGACCGGGAAGTAATTAGACATGACGTGCTCATCAACCATGGCTGATCTACACGCGGTTTCGTAGAGCATGACCCATAACTCGGGGTTCTCCTTGCCATCGTACTTCTGGAGTTTTTCGAGCTTGAAGTTCTTGGGCCATATGACTTGGCAAAGGTGAGGAGTAAACTGCTTCAAACCCGAAGGGCCGTGGGTAGTATCATATTCCATACAGCGATAGCTTTCGTGGGATGCATGATCGTTGGCTCTTTGGTTAATGCGATCGCGCAGATCGCGTTCTCTGAGGGAATGGCGGAGATCGTTATTGCCATCACGGTGATCCGGATTGCCATCCTGGTTGACCCTATGATCATGGTTACCACGACGATTGTTGCGGTTGTCTCGTCGGTTATCGTCCTGGTTGTTGCGGTGGTTGTCATCCCGACCACCATCATGACCACTGTTTCTGCCTTGACGGTTGTCTAATGGGTCATTGTTGCGCGAGCCACGTTGGTTGGGTGACTATGGGCGACTTGAGTACTGGCGACTATGGCTTGATTCGACTGAGATGGATGGAGCCCGGGCTTGGTTTGCAATCTCTGTGGTCTGGGCCATAGCAGCTGTCAGATAGGCTTGTACATCATCATGAATTGCCTGGGTTTCCGAGGTATTGGGTAGTCGTTGCATTGTTGCCATAGCAATAGCTATGTTGGCGCTTGGAGTCCTGAAGACCTGCTTTTCCCCTACCCTATCAAAGGCATTGTTGAGGTCATGTGGCTGGAACCTTATGCGTCGTGCCTCCTCTTCCGCCTTGGCTTTGGCTTGTCTACGATTAAACCGGTCAATATTGCGTGCTTCGCGTGGTAGCCTTTCTTGTTCTATTTCACCAACTGCTGGTGGTTCATCATTACTGATGACATTGATCAAGCCTCCTCACCTTGGTGGGAAGGATGGGAATCGTGGGAACCCCGGGGAGTGGTCTAGGATATCTAGATCGTATTCAACTTCTTCATTATCACGATGCTGGAGCTTAGTGTGGACGGAGCCATTAGATGCGATGCTGGACGGGGAGCTAGAGCCGCCCTCTTGAACTATGTGGACCGATCCTTCTTGATACTCCTCAATCTGAACCATGTTGATGAAGTTACGCAGGCCGTAGGGCTGAGCCTAGTAATTCTCCATCGAGGCTTCGCACTCGGAGAGCCGGAGACCCATTGCGAGGGCTGATCGGCGATGAACGGAGCGCCCTTCAGGAGTAGACGTGACCACAAGATCCATACCAAGTCATGCAGGATGACTAGCCCAAGCTGGTCGGGTAGATCTATTGTGGGTAGTGGTTACCTGCTCGGTAGGTTGATTTTGAATCGAATCTACCAGAGCTAGGGTTTTAGCAAGCTTGGTGCCGACTCGATTGATGGAGTCGAGCAGGTCGGTGTTGTCGATCTGCCTCCCTTTGTAGCGAGGAAGCGAACGACGGGTTGTCGGCATAGCTGAAGATGATGCTGGTGTTGCCGGAGCCAGGTCCAACATGGTCGGAGCCATAGCCGATGCTGGTGAAGCAATGGTTGACGCAGATCGGATCCACGCCTCCTCCGTGGTCATGGCGATGAAGTTGTCAGAGCCAGTGGTCTAGGTGATCTGGCCGATGGTGAACGTGAGGCCGTTCGGCGTAGCCATGGATCCAGGGATGATGACCATCTTGTTCTTATGGGGAGCAGTATGCACACCCCCTACCTGGCGCGCCACTATCGACAAAATATGGTCGACAGTCTACCTAGGGGTATGCCTAAGGTAGTAGATTATCAGCAGACAGATGCGCAAGCTACAAACAAGATGGTGACACAAGACAGACACGAGGTTTTATCCAGGTTCGGCCACCGTGAAGGCGTAATACCTACGTCCTACGTCTGATTGTATTGCTGTATGTCCATGAGAGATGTTTTTGAGAGGGGTCCCCTGCTCGCCTTATATAGTCTGGGGGGGGGGGCAGGGTTATAGATCTGTAAACTAATCCTAACCAGTTACAATTGCCATAGGTGGTCAGATAAGGATTCCTATTCTAACCGACCAGGATCTTGCTTGATCTCCAGGTCTGCCTTGATTCCTTGCGCGGGACTCCGAGCAGATTGGCCGGGCCACGTGTCGTCTTCTAGTGGGCAGACCCACTGGTCTGAGCTGGCCCAAGCCTAGCCATAAGGGTATAGGGGTTAATACCCCCACACATAGCAGCTGCTAAGAGCCCACAACACCATAGTAGCTTGCTATGAGCCCACAACACCACAACCCCTTCCACACCAACCCAAACTACATTTCCCTCCCTGCATCCCCATCCCCACGCGACACACTCCCGGTTCCATGCTTCACAGTCGTGACTCATGACCTTGCTCCTCGCGCCCACCTCCGCGCTTGGCCACGGACGTCGGACTCCAGCGGCTCGAGCAGCAGTGGCCTCCTCCGTGGCTAAAGGAGAGCACGTCGTCTGCCTAGCCTTGCTCCATCTAGCTCGGTCTTCCACGACCACTTCCCCCACACGGCCGATCGTGGACGCCGGATCCACCTCTGTCCAGCATGCCTATGCGCGGATCTTATGCCGGCCAGCGGCTCCTCGACCTCGCGCCTCTCCACTGCCTCCACGGTTGGTGGCCTGGCCTCCTCCATGCCTCGAGTGCCACCGCCCTCCTCTCATCCCCTACTGAACCGAGCCTCGGGATGGCCCGGCCTCCTTGGCAGGTCGTCTTTTTGGGCCAGCCCGACCAAAAAATTGGCTTGACAGGCCATGACTAGGCCATTGGCCAGGCATGAAGGCCCAAGGTGGCATGGCCCAGTGGCACGGCAGGCCTAGCCAGGAGGCGGGCGACAATAACACCAGCAATGATCCAGTTTTGAGGATTCTATTCATGAGTCGATTGGACAAGTCTCTTAAGAAAAGTACTAAAGTACCCTTAAATATAAGAGAGTATAACTAATTGATTTTTTAATCATCAATGGCTGCTGATTTTTTCCTTCACTGGTTCCTCCCAAGCATAGTAACAAATCTCATATTTGCTTCAGCAGTACTAGCGCTCGGTCGTTCGAACGGACACCAGCAGCGCTACTGCATGCCTACGCCAGGCGGGGACCGCCCACACTGCTCCCAGCACTTCCCCTTCTGCTTCCCGCGCCTACCACTGTGCAGCGCTCCATCCGTCCGCTTCCCGTAATCATGCACGATGCCCCAGTAGCTGCAACAGGCTACTATGGCAAGTGAGTCACATTGTATCATGTGCAACATCTGATATCCTTTTGAAACAACTAGATGAAACATTTGCAACATGCGTCTGAAGATAGATGAAACACATGAAACATACGTCTGAAACATTTGCAAAAACAACTAAAAACACTTGAAAAGTCATTGCAAAACATATGCAACATCTAGATAAAAACACTTGCAACATATGTGGGAAACATATGCAACATCCAAATAAAAACACTTGCAACTTACATTTGAAAAAATGATGAAACATTTGAAACAGACATTGTAACATACGTGTATGTCCGTTGCAACATATCAACATCCGGATCTACTTTTGCAGTGTCCATATGAAACACTTGCAACATAGAAACAACTAAAACATATGTTTGCAACCTTGGGGGAGAGGCCGGGGGCGGTCCTCTAGGTGGGAGCCGGCAGCGAGCAATGGCACTCGAGCACCACCAGCACTGGCCGCGCTCATGGGTGCCTTTGGCTAGGCCAGGGACGACTTGAGCGCCGCAGCACATGCACCCAGCCACCATAGGTACGACAGCGGTGGTGGCCCATGGCGGTGAGGCATCCCAACATCGATGGCTAAAAGCTCTAGTTTGGTTTTGGTTAATTGATGAAACCCTAAGTGCTAACCTAGTCTATCAAAGCGGTCATGAGATAGGTAGCACATTCCAAGTGGTGAAGCAAATGAAGATCATGACATGAAGATGGTGATGCCATGGTGATGATCATGTGCTTGGACTTGAAAAGAAGAAAGAGAAAAACAAAAGGCTCAAGGCAAAGGTATAAATAGTAGAAGCCATTTTGTTTTGGTGATCAAGACATTTAGTGAGTGTGATCACATTTAGGATCGATAGCCGTACTATTAAGAAGGGTGAAACTTGTATCGAAATGCGGTTATCAAAGTGCCACTAGATGCTCTAACTCATTGCATATGCATTTAGGATCTAGTGAAGTGCTAACACCCTTGAAAATGTTTGTGAAAATATGCTAAAATATGTGCAGAAGGTGATACACTTGGTGGTTGGCACATTTGAGCAAGGGTGAAGAATATAGAGTTGAAAAGGAGTTAGTCACGCTGGTTACACAGCGACCGGACGCTGGGGTCCTATGTCCGGTCAATAGAAACAGTGAAGACGTTGGCATCGGTCATCGATCGGACGCTGGGTCACAAAGTGACTGAACGCTGATGGGGTGCATCCGGTCCGACTGACGTGGCAGCACACAGTGAAGAGGGTGACTAACTGGACACTGGGTGAGTCCGGTCAAGGGTGACCGGACGCATCCGATCATGAAAAATCATCTCTGGATGCTTACTAGAAATGACCGGACGCTGAGGTCCTGCGTTCAGTCACTACTTAAATGTACTAATGATGGTTAAGATTGGGTGATTAGTGTTTGAAGCAGGGGACACGTGGCGTGCATCGCACGACCGAACGCTGAGATCCAGCGTCCGGTCAATCTGACCAGATCGTCTGGTCGCCCCGTGTTCAGTGCAGTGAGGAGCCCAGCGACTCTATTTCATGGGGGCTTCTATTTAAGCCCCATGACTAGCTTTAGCTCACTCTCTTGGCCATTTTGGATTGACAAAGCAACCTTGTGAGCTTAGCCAAAGCCCTCCCACTCATCTCCATCATAGATTCATCATCTTTGTGAGATTGGGAGTGAATCCAAGTGCATTGCTTAAGTGTTTGCATCTAGAGGCACTTGGTGTTCATGTTTTGCTGCGGGGTTCGCTTGTTACTCCTAGTGGTTGCCGCCACCTAGACGGCTTGGAGCAGCGAGGATCATTGAGCGAACGTTGGTGATTGTCTTCGGCTCCAATTGTGGTGATTGTGAGGGGTTCTTGACCTTTCCCCGGTGGAGAGCCAAATGTTGGAATTTGGAAGCATACACCAAATATTGGTTTGTGGTATCCCAAAGGAGCAAAGTTTGAGCTAGTTGGTTACTCCGACTTGGATTATGCGGGATGCAAGGTTGAAAGGAAGAGCACCTCAGGCACATGTCAATTGTTGGGAAGATCACTTGTTTCATGGGTATCAAAGAAGTAAAATAGTGTTGCATTATCAACCGCTAAATTCGAATACATATCCGCCGATAGTTGTTGTGCATAAATACTTTGGATGAAGGCCACTTTGAGTGACTTTGGAATCAAGTTCAAGAAAGTGTCAATGCTATGTGACAATGAGAGTGCAATCAAGTTAACCAACAATCCGGTTCAACATGCAAGAACAAAGCACATTGATGTCCGCCACTATTTCATAAGAGATCACCAACAAAAAGGGGACATTTGCATTGAGAGTGTAGGCACCGAGGATCAACTTGCCGATATATTCACCAAGCCATTGAATGAGAAAAGGTTTTGCAAGCTAAGGAATGAGTTGAACATATTGGATTTCTCAAATATGTATTGATGCACCCCCCACCCATAATGACTTGCCTCTCCTTCGAGCAATCCAAGGTAAAAGTTGATTGGCATGGCATACATCCTTGCTAAGGACATATTTAGTGCATCTAGACATATTTCACATTTAATAGGCTCATTCATGAAAATCAAATGAATTTGATGATTATATGGTACCACTATTGCTTCTATGCTTATTTTGATCAAGTGGTAGCATATGACATGTTTGTGGGCTTGTAAACCTAGTGTTTAATCTAGAAAATGAGCTCTAAGTATTTAACTCAACATGGTACAAGATAACCCTTATTTGGAGGTGTGAAGAAGCTTGTCCTTGGATCAAACCAAGTTAAATATCTTTGGCAAATGATCTTGATTGGACCAAATTTTGGAAAATGATACTTACCCCATTGATTGACATTGATAATCTCAACCTATCTACATTTTGAACCTTTGTGGTCATTGATGACAAAGGGGGAGAAAAACAAAGATATTAGTGATATTAGTACATAAGGAGAAAAATAAAGATATTAGTGTACTAAGATACAACAAAGGGGGAGAATTTGACATAGGGGGAGAGATATGACAAAGGAAAGGGATATCAATTAAATTTTGAGCACACAAGTAGGGGGAGCAAGCTCATGAACTTGTATGGTGCATTTGAATGTGCATTTCATATGTTTGCATTTATGGCACAAGTTTTAAATTTCAATATCCATGCTTGTGTGGTGTATGCTAGTTGTAGGTTTGAATGATGAAATAAAAAAAACTAGCATGCATAGGTTATCTAGTGATTTCATTTCCAAGTGGTATAGAGCTAACCATGATGCTAAGGATGGTATATTGGTGCACTCCAATTGGTATCACGCTTCAAAGGTCCATCATTTATACCTTAGCATCATTTGGTAGACATTGTCTCCTATATTTCCTATCTAAGCATATGTGCAAGCTTCAATCCAAACTCTTAGCACATATGTAGGGGGAGCAATTGCTACCATTTGGGGTTCATGAAACTTGTCCATATCCTTTTACACATAGTAAATATGCTTGGGCAAGCAACATGGATTCAATTGAATTTCAATTCATATCTTTGTGAAAGGGTTGTCATCAATTACCAAAAAGGGGGAGATTGAAAGCTCTAGTTTGGTTTTAGTTAATTGATGAAACCCTAAGTGCTACCCTAGTCTATCAAAGCGATCATGAGATATGTAGCACATTCCAAGTGGTGAAGCAAATGAAGATCATGACATGATGATGGTGATGCCATAGTGATGATCAATTGCTTGGACTTGAAAAGAAGAAAGAGAAAACAAAAGGCTCAAGGCAAAGGTATAAACAGTAGGAGCCATTTTGTTTTGGTGATCAAGACACTTAGTGAGTGTGATCACATTTATGATCGATAGACGTACTATTAAGAGGGGTGAAACTCATATCGAAATGTGGTTATCAAAGTGCCACTAGATGCTCTAACTCATTGCATATGCATTTAGGATCTAGTGGAGTGCTAACACCCTTGAAAATGTTTGTGAAAATATGCTAACACATGTGCATAAGGTGATACACTTGGTGGTTGGCACATTTTAGCAAGAGTGAAGAAGATAGAATTAAAAAAGAGTTAGTCACGCTGGTCACGCAGTGACTGGATGCTAGGGTTCTACGTCCGGTCAATAGAAACAGTGAAGACGCTGGCATCAGACATCGATCGGACGCTAGGTCGCAAAGTGACCGGACGCTAATGGGGTGCATCCGGTCCGACTGACGTGGCAGCACATAGTGAAGAGGGTGACTGACCGAACGCTGGGTGAGTCCGGTCAAGGGTGACCGGACGCGTCTGATCAGGAAAAATCATCCCTGGATGCTTACTAAAAACGACCGGACGCTGAGGTCCTGCGTCCGGTCACTTGGAAGCAGTGCATCCGGTCACTACTTAAATGTACTAATGACCGTTGAGATCAGACGATCAACGTTTAAAGCAGGGGACACGTGGCGTGCATCGCGCGACCAGACGCTGAGGTCCAGCGTCCAGTCAATCTGACCGGAGTGTCCGGTCGCCTCGTGTTCAGTGCAGTGAGGAGCCCAACGACTCTATTTCATGGGGGCTTCTATTTAAGCCCCATAGCCGGCTCTAGCTCACTCTCTTGGCCATTTTGGATTGACAAAGCAACCTTGTGAGCTTAGCCAAAGCCCTCCCACTCATCTCCATCATAGATTCATCATCTTTGTGAGATTGGGAGTGAATTCAAGTGCATTGCTTAAGTATTTGTATCTAGAGGCACTTGGTGTTCGTGTTTCGCTACGGGATTCGCTTGTTACTCTTGGTGGTTGCCGCCACCTAGATGGCTTGGAGCAGCGAGGATCATCGAGCGGAGGTTGGTGATTGTCTCCGGCTCCGATCGTGGTGATTGTGAGGGGTTCTTGACCTTTCCCCGGTGGAGAGCCAAAAGGTACTCTAGTGAATTGCTCATGCCTTGTGTGATCCTTATCTTGTGTTGATTGTGTAGCACCCTATTGAGGGTTTGGTGTGTGATACCAATTAGCGCGTGAACCTCCAAGTGAGTGAATCGCCACAACGAGGAATAGCTTGCCGGCAAGCAAGTGAACCTTGGTAAAAAATCTTTGTGTCATCATTTGATTCTGAGGTGATTGGTCTTCATTGGTATTCATTCTTGTAATTGATTGGTTCAATCCTTGACTTGGTGGTATAACCATCTTGCTCACTCTCTTTACATTACCGTAAACTAGTTATCAAGCTCTTTAGTGTAGCTAGTTGTGAGAGCTTGTTAGTTTGGTTAGTGTGGCTCTTTAGTTAGCCTTTGAGAGCACACTAACTTAATATAGTGACATAGCCATTGTGTGGTTAGAAGCTATAGAAACTAGAATTGTGGTAGGTGGCTTGCATTTTTAGTAGGCTAGTGCAACACTTGCTTCGCCTCATAATTGTCTAACCGGTTTGCTAAGTGTTGTTGTAGAAATTTTAATAGACTATTCACCCCCTCTAGCCATTAGGACCTTTCAACGGCGCTGGTTTATGGTAGAGGTCGAGGAGGCGTTGCGCGAAACGTGGGAGGAGGTGGCGTGGTCGGCTTGAGTGGAGGAAGGAGGCAGTATGTGGTGGCGGCATGGGGCTCTGTTGCTGCCTGCGGACGCGAGAGTCATTATGAAAGATACATCCAAATAACTCCTAATTTTGTATCTAAATTACATAACTCTAATATTGTGCAAGATAATTAAAAGTAACACACTAATATTTTTATACATTACCTACCTTTGCTATTACGAAAGATATTATGATGTAAAACCATTAATTTTTTAACTAAATTATCCATCTTAGTTGTTATATAAAATAGAGAAAAAATATTTCTCAATTCTACATGTAAATGCATTAAACAATTACGAAAACTAATTCAATATCCATAAAGTATGCTACATATATTTCTAAATTACACACTCTACCATGGTTAAAAGTTAAAATAGACACAATGATATGTACCACTGCATAAACCAAGTAAACATGTATATATTAGGATACATGTTTATTTAATAGCTTATCAAGTGCAAAATATTCCTTAACAAACTATATAACAATGGCACCAATAATTTTACTTTAAGTTATACTAATACTCCATGATAATATATTTTTAAGTTGTTATCTTAAATAATACATTTTGACAAAAGTGTTTCATGTCAATATTAGCCATTTAATTTTAAGCGCTATATATTTTGTAAAACAATAGTACTACACATATAATTATTTGACATAACAAAATAACATCTTGAGTGTTGTGGTGCAAGCTGAGATGACTATTCATGCACTATTGTAAGATATAATAAGCCATAGATTTGCAACTTAACATGTGGATAAAAAATTATAGCAAATAGATAAAAATTTGATAGCTAAAATATAAACTCACAAAGTTAAAAAAAAATGGGTGCAGCCAATATCTTATATAAGTATATAACTTAAGTTTAGGTTTCAACTAAATACATGTCTCACTAAAAAAAGATAAATCTAAGAAACTCTAACTAAGGGTGCCTAATGGAGCCTTAATGCTAATCTTCATGAGACCCGCTAGGGAAAAAGATAAATATTAGAAACTCTCATAAAACAATAAATTCTATAAATTAATTCGGTAGACTAGAATAATAATAGTCATTGGATCTATTCTATTTTCTAAATGGAGGTGGGATGAAGTTGAGGAATGGATGAGTAACTACCACTTCTGTCCTTCAAGATTTCTTTAGAGTAAACAGTCATTGCAAAGCTTAGAGATTAATATCTTCTTGATATTAGCACCGCTACCCCATGCGATGTGATCAAGTTATAAATTATTATTTTTGCCATCATAGTACTTAAGAGTGTAATCTATGACCTAAAATTCCTATTTGTAGAAAGTACAAAAGGAGAGTTCATAATAGATATTATAAGCGCAAGAGTTTCAACCTTATATAACTAGCATTATATTACACTCTAGTTACCAGCCTGGATGCACACTACACTTTAATCCTTGATGAGACCGTTCAGAATTGAGCCTATCATGGAGTTCCTAAAAAATAACTATGCATGATTAATATCAAATTAACACTTGAGAGATGGTGATAGGCGACAAACATCACCCTCTTTGGTCGACTCTCTTTATAACTTGCTATTGAATTCAGTGGTGGCAAGACAGACAGCACAAAAGTTCTTAACTTGTTCAAATTTGCAAATAAGCTAGCTTAACAAAGGCTCAAGCTGTACGCAAAATGAGCATCAAGGGAAAGGAGTCAACAAGCTCATTAGCTACTCTTCGAGCACAAAAGCAGTGTAGCTCTCCGGTCTCCAGGGAATTTTTGTGAAGTGCCGTTAGGCCAAGTTACGCGTGTCCATGATTGAGCCTTGTAGCTCGTCAGATCCACGCACAACCCATAGCCTCAGCAGGTCATCAGACAGCCGCTTCCATCGCTCTCTGTCTTGCTGGAGGGTTATTTCCCTTTTGTTCTGAGCACGTCTAGTAGCTTCACTTCTTACCATACCAGCTGTTTGGATTTCTGTGCTTGCAGTTTCCACGCAAAGATGAGCAGTGCCATGTCTAGATTTCAAGGACATTTGATACATCTTGGATTCAGAATTCTGGTGGAGGTACTCTATGGCCCTTGGCAACAACTTATCACCTAAGTCTTGTAGGTCTGCATTCGTGTGTATTTTTCCCTGTTTCTTTCCATCAATCACCTATGCTCTGAACTGTAGGCTCTATGTCGTCAGCAGATTCTGAATTTAGAGAAGGACATCCTCCATGTAGTAAAACCCTCTGCCTGTGCCATGATCAGATAGTGGGACAAGCCACTTCAAATGCATGTTAATAACCTCCTCTGGAAATAAACTCGACAGCAGCCTTGACGATGATGACTAGAAGAAGAGGTAGGCTGATGCCTATGCTCACTGCAACAGAGTGGATTTTGACGGTGCCACAGTGTCATAGTGTTGTGTACATTTACCCAAAACTCACTTCCGCTGTAAGGCGAATCCCAGTAAAAATCCTGGGTAGGCAGCCGTATGAGCCCTCTCCTGATACCTTCTGCTGCAAAGTTGAAGGGAGGTGCAACTGCCTGCACACGCTTCATTATGACACCAAATATGTCAGTGCTTTCAGAGAGACGCAGCATGCATGATACATAGAAACCCTTTTCAGGCTCACTGAAATCTTGGCAAGAAAACTCCATCATTGCCTCTACAGCACGCTCTGCGGAGCTCATGGGCCATAAGTTCAGTTGGTAAAACTTGTCTTCCTGAGATGCATGATACCTTACAGACTTCCCTTTAAGAAGCTGTCTGATGAGAGGGGTGAAGAACGTATACCTCCGCAGCGCTCCACCAAACTGGATGGTCTTTAAGAATTCATTTGCGCCGTTTGCAAACTTCTCAAATTTTTGGACATTTGCAAAGCTACTGCTTGACTGGTCGTTACCATTACTGGTTCCAGTGAAAGATGATACTAATGACTTGGTAGCATGAGCAATCCGTTTGGGAAATGAGGACTGGCTCACCTGCTGCCTCATCTGTTCCTCTTCAATGGCTTGCTGCTCGAGTCTCCTCTGCCACTGTAGCAATTGCCTATCAGTGATCTGCCATCTGTTAGATACATGGAGCGCTGCCTCCATCCTGATGTGTGCCATCTCCAACCTTTCTATGTTTTCCCTTTGCTCAGACTTCTCTTCATCCTTGTCAGAAAGACTTGACATGATTCTCTTCACTCGCCCCCCCCCCCCCCCCCCCCCCCCCCCCCCACAATGGTAGTACTCAACACGACACCATCTCTGCGTTGATTTCTCAATAATCCACAGAAAACTGCATAGGGATGAAGAGATTAGCATGCATGGAAATTAAAGAGGCGACTTACAATCAGGGGAGGCAGATGAGAGTCAATGGAATATCAGCCTGTTCGCTTGCTCGTATACGATCGTGGATTATAAGCTGGAACAGTATTTTTCTCTCACACCAAACCAGCCAGCAGTAAATAATCCACGATTGTTTACGACGAAACGAACAGGCTATGAGGATACAGCATGGAAGTGAGATCTCCATGACAAAAGATGCGTCGGAGGCCATTTTTCATGAGGAGGATTTTCTGAGTATGTTCTCCTTTCTCTGTATTTGCCTATTGTTATCAAGCTGCACCATGAAAGAGAAACAAAACTTTGACTAATCAATTATATAACAACTAGTAAAGTAGGGCTTGACTTATTGGGCTCAATCAGTCAGTGCCCCTTGAATATTTGACAGACTAGACGATTTTATTCAGACTTGACAATTACTATCAGTTGACCAACAGATGAAGGAAATGGCATTCGCTACAAATACCCGGCCAATAGCAACTAGAAAGGTAGGGTGGAAAAATATGGATGCACGTACTTGTGAATAATTATTAACACAAGTTGGCAAGTAGCATTTTGAGTTGACTATATGGTGCTCAATATCACCCGGGCATTTACGCGCTTTTTTCTAATACAAAGAAATCCGTAATTTCTGTTTTCATTCACAAAAAGTCTCGCTTGCGTAACTAATGCTGTATGGATCTGTGGCTGCCATAGAGGACATAGCAAGGCATCATGGGCAACCAGCCAGACCCAGAAAGATATTTTCCTTTTAGGTAGTATAAATAAAATAAATTTTACTAGACGATGGAATAGAAATAAAAAAATATAAAACAAACTTGATAGATAGAAACAGAATAAGCAAAACCGAGCACAGAAAAACCGAAAAAAGGTCTCTGCCGCCGCTGGCCAACTGCGTGGAGAAAAGAACCAACCAACCATACTTAAACATGTTGCTGTCCATCGGTGATGGATTTCCATGGTGTCCTTGGCCGTCGGCGGCAGTAAGATGTCTTGATGTCAACGTCTGCGGCTGCCCAGTTCCTCTGGTCAGACCGCTACTAGGATCCTCACGGAGAGTACAACATCCGCGAGGGTGGTGGACAACTCGTCAAGGCCATTTGCATGCTCTCCTCTGGAGGGCCAGCGGGTTGTGAATGGAAGCGGCAGCAGCGCCGTTGGCGGGCGACCCGAAGGTCTCTGGAAACTGTTAGCTAGAACAAGGATTTTCTCTTTATTAGGAAAAGCAAGAACAAGAAATGAGCAGGCGTGCAGCTCCGATAAGTTCTTGTATCAATGGGCTTGACATGCTATATCTAATACCCTCTTCTATATCTAATACTCTCTCAGCCTTAAATTGTAAGTTGTATTTTAGTGTTGATATAGGTGAAACTTGTCTGCTAACTTTTAACTATGTTTATGAAAAAAATATATCACACTACTACAAAGATGATTTTAGGAGGCAATCCTTTTGTTTACAGAGATAGTTAAACAGTGTATTTGTTTCAAAAATATCTAGTACATTTATAGAGATAGTAACAGACCGTCTCACCTGTACACCGATGTTAAGAGTCAAGCCTATTAAAAAAGGCCACCTTGGAAATTGCTATTAACAAAGGCGGACCTCTGAAGGGTGCCACAGATGTTACAGAGGCAGCGCCATTAGGAGGTCTGTCTCTAAATAGTTGCATCTATAAAGTTAATAACATTTAACATATTAATTTGGGTAAAACAGGACTTTATATAAAAATTGTAGAGAAAAAAATAAGATCTACAACTTTATGATTTTAAGTTATTTAGACCCAAACATTCGTTTTATGCTCTTAGACTTTGAAATTCAAATTCAAAAATTTTAAACAACCTTGATGTTAACATGCAAATGGTCTATGCAAAAGTTATAATTATAAATGTGATCTATAACTTCGTAGTTAATAAATTTTTTATTTAAAATTATTTAAAGTCCAAAATATTTATTTTATGTTCTCAGATTTGAAATTCAAAAGATAGAAGTTTCAAAGGACTTCGGACGTTGACATAATCTATGTATACAAATGTTGTATTTGTCAACGCCATCAACAACTTTAAAGTTGACAAATCTTTTATTTGAAAATTTTTTAGGATCCAAAATATTCATTTTGAATTTCTCAAAATTTGGAATTTTTAAACGATCTCAAATGGAGACAAGCCCTATACCAAAATTTTAGTAGCCGACAAGGTCGAAAACTTTATAATTGAAATGTTTTTCATTTGAAATTGTTTCGGCGCTAAAATATTATGTACAAGATTCATAAAAGTTAATATAGGAGGACAACATCATATTCCTAATCATAAATGAGTATGTAGTTTAGTAGAAAATTTACATGCAAGGAAAAGAGCTGACAGGTTCAAAACCTTAGTGTCTGCCTCTGTTAATCGATTTATCGATGCGGTCCATCCAACCATCATTGCATAAATGGCCCATTACAGAAACTATTTGACAGGCAGTCAAACCATTCACATCTAGAAATAAAAAACAACCACATCTGAAAATCACTTTTGTAGTAGTGTTAATATATTGTATGTCAAAAAATACACTATATAGAATGTATTCCATGGTGTATCTAATAAACCTTGTTTGATGTCGAAAATACTTATGCAATTTTCTATAAATCTGGTCAAAACTAGAGAAGTTTAACCTACGAGAAAGGGTAAATCGATTTTTACAATTTCAAATGGAGGAGGTACCTTCCTCTAAAAGAACAACCGCTCCACACAAGTGTCACACAACATAAAGATCATGTTACAACATTCTGCAAGACCATCTTACAAGTCTCGCACAACAAACTATATATCTATCATGTTCCACCATAAATATCGTAGTTTGACAGAATTAGAAGGATCCGATGTCTTGCTACCATATCGTGCTAGACACCTGCCTGGATATATTCATTTCTACACACCTATTGATAGCATTTTCTGTAACCTACATGAATACATGTAGCCAGCTTCTAAGCTAGTGTCCTTGTGGCCATGATTGCACGTTGTAGCTTGTCAGATGTACGCACAACCCACAACTTCTTCAGCAGGTCCTCAGACACCTGCTTCCATTGCTCTATGTCTTGCTGCATAGTTGCCATTTTGTTCTGAGCATGTGTAGTGCCTTCACGTTGAACCATAACAGCTGATTGAATTTTTACGCTTGACTTCTCCAAGCGAATGTGAGCAGTACCATGTCTAGACATCAAAGACATTTGGTATGTCTCAGATTTAGAATTCTGATGGAGGTACTCTATGGCCTTAGTCAGTAGTTCCTCACCCAACTCCCGTAGGTGTGCATTGGTGTGTATCACTCCTTGTTCATTTCCATCAATCACCTCTAAAGCATAGCTCTCAGCGCATCGTCGGAGGAGTTGACGAAGGACGAAGTCTAGAGCTGACTTGACCGGGTGCTGCAACTGAGGGCCCAAGAGTCCCTTGAAGGAAAGCCCAGACCTCTCCACGCTGGGAAGCTATCCAATCTGGTATGCTCCCCTTCTCTTGTTCTGTGACATTTTTTCTCTTGTTCTCCTTTGTTTTTGACTTTGAGTTGTCCGTTTCGTAGGGACTCGTTGGTTACAAATCCTGGCTACATCTTCCGAGGTGCCTGGAGGGCGCAGCTCGGCAAGCCGCTCTGAAAGAGGCAGCAGTTACCAAAAAGAAGAAGAGAGCTGAGAAGGCCTGGAGGAGGCACGAGAAGGAGAAGGAGATCGCCAGGCGGGTGCGGGCCGGTGAAAACAGGAGCGACGTGGAGGCGGAGCTCAAGTCGGAGGAGCCCACCGAGATAGGTGGCGACGTGAGCACCTCTGAGGATGATAGAGATAGGGGTGTCGTCGTGACCTCGGTGGAGAGTCAAGCGCCTACGGCCGTGTCCATCAACGGTGGGCGGGATACGAAGAGGCGGGGCGATGTTCCCGCGTCAAGGAAGCATGCCACGAGCTTGGATGCTGCCGTCGAGAGAGGGGCGAAGCGGCCACGATCGTCGCGCCCTTCGGAGGCATCATTGGCTTCGCCCCATGCTCCGAGTGTGGCAGGGCACGCTAGACAGTCAGAGGAGCGTGCTCGTACCCCCGCATCTTCGAGGTTGGTGCTTGCGTGTGACCCACAATGGGGAGATGCCCCGTCAGTTGCCCCGGTGGGTGCGCCATGAGCCAGTGGTCGCGGCGACTCGTGGGCCAATCGGGAACCGGCTGGGTCGGCACCTCCCTTGATCGATGTGAGGGGGCGTGGGTTGTGACCCATGAGCAGTCCTCATCCGGCGGGCTCATCGCTAGTGGCTCGAGGCTTCAGGGCCCTGCCGCTTTCGTCTAGGTACGCATCTATGTTCTTTTTCCATCTCACAATTGAGTTCTTTGATCGCGACTGACCTGTGCTTATTTGACAGTAGCCAAGGACTGACAGGACTGGGCATCGCCCCGCCTCCCATGCGGGAGGAGTGGAGACCCAGCCTGCAGCAAGTTGCGATGAGCGGCGGGGAAAGCAAACTGACTAGCTCCAACATCATAGTAACTGTGTTATGAAACATGATGGTTCGGATGAATATGGAATTACAATACCTGCTATGGTTACTATTGTATGCTTCTAAATGATATACCACATGTTTGGCACAGGATAGTTTGCGAATCTAGAAATGGATAGTTATAATTAACTTGATAAAGGAATCATAATTGTACAATGGGTCAATTGCCTTTTACGTAAAATGTTGTCAAGTTACGTCCACTTATACAGCCCTGCATAATCCTTGGAGTCATTTTATTTCTAGTTCATGACGGGTAAGTCTAGCTGAGTACCTTCTCATACTCAGGGTTTATTTTCCCAATGTTGCAGATGGCACTGTGTATCATGGTTATTGCAAGAGTTGCTTCTATCCCGCCGTGGATGAGGAGTAAGCCTTGGGCAGGCTTCTTTATTAATTCCTATCTTTGCTTTTGTGGACCGTGATCTTACTTAGCACTGTATCAAACTATGTTGGAAACTTTATCTTCGAACTTATTTGCTTCCGCTTTATTTATCAAACTCGGTTTGTAATAACTTTTATTCGTACTCTGATGATGAAATGTATCTGCGAACTTTATGTAATATGTGGCATGGATGTTGAATCCTGTACGATCTTGGTTGTTGTAAATCATTTATCGAGACCCGTCGTGGTATTCGACGGACTACCGGGTTTATATGGGTTCAAGTATGACAGTGCGACCGCTTGCGGGCTGCCATTATACTTGTATTCTTATAAATTGGTCGGTTCTGCGACAGCTAGTATCAGAGCAAGATTCAACGTTAATTGTCACAAGTGTATTTAAAACAAAAGTTTTTGTTTTCCAAAAACCCTTCTCTAGCAACTAATAGTTATATAATAGGTACATAAAATCTAAAGTGTGCCAAGGATCACTTTCCTTATGCCCAAATTAAGGACTATTAGGTGGTTATTTAAGTACTAACATGGGGGTTTTTACTTCATCGTCCATACGGCGTGCTATAGTATGGATGCCATTCACTTGAGTGGTAATGTATGGATCAAATGCCTCTACGCCAAGGTAAGATGATGAGGGTATGACCGCAAGATGTGAGAGTGCGGTCGGGAAGAGTTAGCTTTGGTACGGCTATGTATGCATGCTTGCATGTGTATATGGTACGTATTTAATTGTGGGTTTCAATTATTGTCGGGTAGATTGATACGAAAGTATATGTATGGGTATACATATATGGAAGTATTTATAATTACATTCTGCATATTTCATTATGGGTTTAGGGCTGAAATGAAATTTTATGCAGGCACACTAACAACGAAACGTGTAGCTCGACTAGTTACGCTATTTATGAGAGAACGTATGTATGCCACCGTGTCTACCGTTAGAAACAAATTTTTTCCTAAGTTTGTGAGGACGTACGGAACGAGCATGCATCATGATAATTACTATTCACATAATTACATTGTTCCTCCCCTTATAAAAATTCTTACTCGGTTATGTAACTCTTATCCATTATGGCATTGTCTCACTAAAGGGTACATGTTAATGGTGCAGATGGCACGCACCAAGCAGACTGCTCGCAAGTCCACCGGAGGCAGAGCTCCCAGCCGTCAGCTTGCTCCACGTACCCATCAACGTCACACGTTCCTTGGAGAGTTTGGGATGCCTACACTCTTATGGAGAGTGCTCAGCTATGTAGGCTATCCTGATGGAATGGAACCCCGCTACTTCTGGGCGAATGAGCAGTTGGGAGAAGGTCTCTTAGTTACTATGGAGGCCGTTGTTCGTCCCCAAGGTGACGATTCTGAGTGGATAGGTTGGTGTTATGAGTCAACTGGTAGGACTGCTGAAGAAGCAGCTGGCAGGGCAGCCTTTGGGATCCTGAGAGATATCATGGATCGTTTTCCTCAGGAGCTGGCAGCCGCTTTGGTTGGAGTTTTTCCGAGGGGCAACCCCTCCGCTAACTCGTGGCAGCAGGCAAGAGGAAGACTCTTGGAGATTGGTGCAGCAAAAGGGCAGAACAGCGATAACCCTTCCATGAGCGCCATGTTCGCAATGATGAGAGTGTTAGATGGAGTAGAAGGTAGCCTTAGATGGGTGTCTGGTGCCCTTGGTCATGCCCGCGAGGACCGACGTTAGCTTCAAAGGGAGCACGATGCTGAGATTGAGAGGCTCACTGAAGAGATGACCCGGTTAACTCACCAGCGGAATGCAGCCTGGTCCAGGGAAGATGTCCTGAGAGCTCGACAGTTTGAGCTAGGGCAGTAGCTGGCCAATGCAGAAGAATACAACGATAATCTACATGAAGAGGTTCATCTACTGAACAACTAGCTCCACCCTTATATCCCACCTAGAGCCACAGAAATGGATCTAGAAGGGGACGAGGAAGAAGAAGAAGTAGAGCCTGAAGAAGAAGTGGGGCCTGAGGAAGGAGATGATCCTACGCCTGACCTCGATAGTGATCATGATGAGGATTAGATCGCTTAGCACTTAGTGGAAGGTCTAATGTATTGCCTTTATTCATGTAATGGACCTATAGTTCGAGTTTGGCATTAGTAACCCAACCATCATGTAATGTTGATTAAATTGCACGTTTGGTTGAACATCAATGCAATTCCAGTCCTTTGTCGGTAATCACGATTTAAATTTGCATGCGTTATGAGCGCGATAAGTGGTCAAATTGGTGATGTCATGTTGCGAGAATGAATTGTTATGCCTCTGTTTTTATTGTGATTTTGAGAATGTTCTCCAGTAATTTCAGTTTGGCATGAGTACCTAATTCATCTGCAATCTCTTGGCATCAACCAATAATCGCTTATTGTTGCAACTTCACAGATGACGCGCACCCGAGCTGGAGCTGGTGGCAGCTAGGATGGCAACCATGATGACTTGCCACCCCCACCACCGCCGTCTGCTCAGGAGTTCTTTACCCAGTTCCTAGGGAGCTAGAGGACAATGGAGGAAGCTTTGCGCCTTATCGCGCAAAACACTGCTCGTGGCCACCCACATCAACCAGGGGCCGAGCCAAATCAGCACAGTACATTCAAGGAGTTTCTAGATATGAAGCCTCCAATCTTCAAGGTGGCTGAGGAACCACTATAGGCCGATGAGTGGCTGAATACCATTGAGCAGAAATTTCGTCTGCTAAGGGTTACAGAGCACCTGAAAGCTGAATATGCTTCTCATCAATTGCAAGGACCAGCAGGGATTTGGTGGACACATTTCCTGTCGTCTTTACCTGCTAACGCGCAAGTGACCTGGGAACAGTTCAAGCTGGCTTTTAGGGGACACCATATTCCCCCGGGCCTAATGCGCATGAAAGCCGCCGAATTTATGAGGCTCACTCAAGGAACGAAGTCACTCACAAAATATATGCACGCATTCAACAACTTGTCAAGATATGCTCCAAGTTTCGTGGATACTGAGGAGAAAAAGATAGAGTTTCAAGCGAGGGTTGGGTACCAAACTGATGAAGACTATGGCAAATTCTCGATATGCCACGTACAATGAGTTCATTAGTGATGCCTTGACCCAAGAAAACCACAACAACATGCATGCAGTTGCCAAGGGTCGCAAGAGGGCATATGAGGCCGGTGCATCCGGATCTTTTCAATCAAAAGCGCTTATCACAGCTAGGCCACCATTCCGTCCACCTGCACCCAAGTTTAGGCCTCCACCACCTAAAGCTCAGAATAACAGGCCACAGAAACCATTCCGTAAGGCATTCACTATTGCCTTACCAAAAGGAAATGGCAATCAGGACAGCTCCACCGGATTCAGAAGTAATCAACCATGTTTCAACTGCAACCAACTGGGTCATTGGTCCAAGGAGTGCCCCCACCCCAAGAGGAATGGCAACCCAAATCAGAACAATCAGAGGTAGGTGAATGCCAGGGCACGTTAGGGACAAGTGCATTATACCGCTGTGGAGGAAGTGCCCGCCGGAGAAGTTGTCACGGCTGGTATGTTTCTCATCAACAAGCATCCCGCTATTGTTTTATTTGATTCGGAAGCTTCTCATTCATTTATGAGTTAAGCATTTGCATCTAGACATGATCAAGAAATAATTGAAGTAAGCAAATGGGGTTTTAACATAAGTTCAGCAGGGGAACTGTTACTACCAAAAAGATAGTAAAAAAAGTACTCATCTCTATACAAGGGAGGGAGTACACCACAGATTTGATAATATTGCCGGGGTTATCGATAAGTGTAATCTTAGGCATGAATTGGATGAAGGATCATGGTGTTCTTATTGACACTAGCACCCGTACTATTATGTTGAGAGAACCCACGGGAGGGAATGCTTTTCTAGTACCACTCTCCCACGATTTCAAACCCCAACATTTAGCTTGTGCCATCCAAACCACCACATTATGTGATATCCCCGTGGTTTGTGAGTTTCCGGATGTATTTCTAGAAGAATTACTAGGTCTACCACCGGATAGGGACGTGGAATTTAAGATCGAGTTAGTGCCAGGTACCGCACCCATATCCAGAAGGCCCTATAGAATGCCACCCAATGAGTTAGTGGAACTTAAGGTTCAATTGCAAGATCTATTGGACAAGGGTCTTATCCAACCTAGCTCATCTCCGTGGGGATGTCCAGCCTTGTTTGTGAAAAAGAAGGATAAGTCACTGAGAATGTGTGTAGATTACAGACCACTCAATGCTATGACCATCAAGAACAAATATCTGTTGCCCCGCATCGACATCTTGTTCGATCAGCTAGCGAAGGCAAAGGTATTCTCCAAAATTGATTTGAGATCAGGTTACCATTAGATAAAGATCAGACCGGAGGATATACCTAAAACTGCTTTCTCTACTAGGTACGGCTTATACGAGTATTTGGTTATGTCTTTTGGACTAACAAATGATCCAGCCTACTTCATGTACCTGATGAACTCGGTATTCATGCCTGAACTTGACAAGTTCGTGGTCGTGTTTATCGATGACATATTGATTTATTCAGAAAATGAGTCAGATCATGAAGAGCATCTGAGGATTGTCCTATCCAGACTGAGGGAGCATAAGCTTTATGCCAAGTTTAGCAAATGTGAATTTTGGATGAGCAAAGTACCTTTCTTAGGTCACATTTTATCAAGGGATGGAATCTCTGTAGACCCATCAAAAGTACAAGAGGTCATGGATTGGAAAGCCCCAACTTTGGTTCATGAAGTTTAGAGTTTTCTAGGGTTAGCAGGATACTATCGTTGGTTTATTCTAGATTTCTCAAAGATAGCTAAGCCTATGACCAGACTACTTCAAAAAGATGAGAAGTACAAATGGACACCAGAATGTGAAACAGCTTTTCACACCCTCAGAACTTTGTTGACTACAGCACCTGTGCTAGCACAACCAGACATTGAAAAGCCTTTTGATGTATTTTGTGATGCATCAGGAATAGGTTTGGGATGTGTGCTTATGCAAGAAGGGAGAGTAATTGCATATGCTTCTCGACAATTGAGGAAACATGAAGTCAACTACCCTACGCATGATTTGGAACTTGCAGCCGTTGTCCATGCATTAAAGATATGGAGACATTACTTGTTGGGCAATGTATGTCATATCTATACTGACCATAAAAGTCTCAAGTATATCTTTACCCAGCCAGAACTGAACATGAGACAACGAAGATGGTTGGAATTGATTAAGGACTACAATTTAGAAGTGCATTACCATCCGGGTAAAGCAAATGTAGTGGCTGATGCACTTAGTCGGAAGTCCCATTGCAACACTATGGAAGCCTTGTTGGAAGATGGATTCAACTTGTTACATCCTGCTGTACTACACAATATCACAATTAGTTGTTCACTTGAGGGCAAAATCATAGAGCTACAGCAGATAGATGTAGGAATAAGTCACATCAAGAGGAAAATGCAAAAGCAAGAAACCAAACATTTTAGATTAGACGAAAGAGGTGTATTATGGTTTGAGAACCGGTTAGTGGTACCAAAAGACCGTGAGCTAAGGAATCAAATTTTAGATGAAGCTTACTCATCCAAATTATCTATCCATCCGGGTAGTAGTAAGATGTATCAAGATTTAAAAACCCGTTTTTGGTGGACTAAGATGAAGAAAGAGATCATAGCCTATGTTGCTAGGTGTGATAACTGCAGTAGAGTGAAAGCCGTCCATATGAAAACCGCTGGATTACTTCAGCCATTGCCAATTCCAGGATGGAAATGGGAGGAAATCAGCATGGATTTTATCACAGGCCTTCCAATGACGCCAAAAGGTCACGATTCAATGTGGGTTATTATTGATCGTCTCACCAAGTCAGCACATTTTGTACCAGTTCACACAACATATCACATGGGGAAATACCCTGAGTTATATATTTCCCAGATCATGAGACTGCATGGAGTACCTAGGACTATAATCTTAGATCAAGGACCACAGTTCATAGCTCGTTTTTGGGAGCACTTACACCAGGCTTTGGGAACCAAGCTAATCAGAAGTTCGGCATATCATCCACAAACTTCAGGACAGATAGAGCGAGTGAACCAAATCCTAGAAGATTTACTTAGAGCTTATGTTATATCTTCAAAAGGTTCATGGGAGAAATGGTTACCTTTAGCTGAATTCTCCTATAACAACAGTTATCAAGCGAGTATCAAAATGGCTCCATTTGAAGCCTTGTATGGTAGAAAGTGCAGAACTCCATTGAATTGGATTGAGCTCAGTGAAAGGAGATACTTTGGTATTGACTTTGTCAATGAAGCCGAAGAGCAAGTATGTATCATCCAACAACATATGAAGGCAGCACAATCAAAACAAAAGAGTTATGCCAACAAAAGAAGAAGACCACTGACTTTTGAAGTGGGTGACTATGTATACTTGAGAGTATCACCCATGAAAGGTGTGAAAAGATTTGGGATGAAAAAGAAGCTTTCACCAAGATATGTAGGGCCATACAAAATTTTGGAATGAAAAGGAAATGTTGCGTATAAGTTACAACTTCCACCAGAGATGAGGGCAATCTTTGATGTGTTCCATGTTTCTTAGCTGAAGAAATGTCTTTGAGTACCTGAAGAAGCTATTGCACCCACCAACGTGCAGCTTCAATCGGATTTGACCTATGAAGAAAAGCCAATTCGAGTATTAGAGAAGATGGAGAGAGTAACACGGAGTAAGATTATTAAGTTCTATAAGGTGGTGTGGAACAATCATAGTGAACAAGATGCTACGTGGGAAACAGAAGATTATCTACGAGAAGTTTATCCCACCTTTTTCCAAGAATGGTAGGTCTTGCAAATCTCGGGACGAGATTTTTATAAGGGGGAGGGGCTATAACACCTCGGGTGTTAGCCTTGCATAACTTGACTTGCATAACATGAGCATGATCATCACGCATTCATAAACAAGCATTTACAATTGAAACATTTGATTGAAACATCTGCAACATTTGCTTGTTATCGCATGTTTCATTAACATATGCAACCTTTCTCGTTATTTCATGTCTCCATGTGTATATGCATATGATCATGAGTGGACACATGTACTTGGTTAATATGAGTCACCAAAATATTTTGGCAATGCTTAGGTTCACAAATGGAACATGGTTCATGAATGTCATTTTCCATGATCAAGTCCTTAAGTCATGTTTCATGTGATTACTTTAAATGGCCCTATGAGTGACTACTACATGAAATGATTGAATGACCTTGAAAATTGCTTAAACATGTTTAGAATATCATTATGAACAACTTTGATATTCATGGTTAGGGGTAAGAAGGTCATTAAGCCATGCTTTGATGTGTATCATCATTTAAAAGTGACATGTTTGACTAAAGTTGAACTAGGTGTTAGAGACCTTGCATGGAGGAGATCACTAAAGCAAAGTTGTAGTATTTGACATAAGGAACAACTTTTATTTTTGGGTTATTGACTGATTTAGCTTCTAACATGCTTGAATTGGTCCCACAAAAATCAGAAAAATCAAGAATTCAACACTTAAGAAATTTTTCTAAGTCTTGTACCCTGACAGTGCTGTCTGCCCTACTTTGGATTGATTTTACTCGATGTTGGTTGGGAATTAGAACATGATTCTTGAACAATAGTTGTAGCTGGTACATTGAACTACAACTTTGATTCAGGCTAGGTACGATAATTTGTCACGGTTACGCCGATATAGCTTCATGAACATGCGTCGTCAGGCTTGGTGTTGGTTCACTGAAACGAACTGAATCGACATCATCAGTGGCCGACCACCGGCAGAGCCCGCGCACTACATGTCCGCGGCGACGACCGCGCATCGCCAATGCCCTGATCGCGCAGGCCACGACGCGCCTGAACGCGGCCTTAACCCCGCCAGCGCCTGCCCGAGCCATCCCACGCCCCATTTTCAGTTTCCCCGCTCCTCCTTCACCATCCGCAGCTCCCACAGCGCCGAGCAGCTCCGCCGTCGCCATAGCCCGCGCAAGCTCGCATTGAGCCACCTTTTCATCACCACAGCAGCACCATAGGATCCCCAGCGACCCACTGCCTCCACCCGCGCTTGCTGACTGCACCTAGTAAGTAGCAGCGCCATGCGCTACCTCGCTGGAGCGTCCCCGCCGCGCCCGTCACCGTGGCTGGGGCACGTCCCTCCACCGTAGACCATGTAACCGTGCGCGTTAGGTTCGCCTGAGCCCAGGGATGCTCGTCCGCGCCCTTTTGCGCTTCGTCGTGGCCTCCACTAGCGTACCGCCATGGTCCCGCCTCACTGCTCCGCCATTGCCGCCGCCGTCGTCACTGGCGTCGATGATAGGGCCGGCCAAGTGGTTCATTAGGTGCGCTAGGTCGAGTAGGTCACGCCATGAAGACGTCACCGCCGATGGACTCGCCGTCGATGAGCCATGGCCGCGTGAGCTTGCTCAGCGCCGCTGGCTCTATTTTTGTCTCGCTGACCGGTGGGGTCAACTGACCAGTGGGTCCCGCGTGTCAGCGACTCCATGTTTTAAATCCAGTTCATTTTGAATGCAGATTTCATATGTTTTGTAATTTTTGTATCTTCAGTTTGCTGGCTCCAAAAAATTGTGAAATAAATTTGTTAGTGTTCCTTAGGAAGTGTAGTATTTAGGAAAAATATGTTCTTGACTTGTACAGTAGAAATTTTTGGAAATTTAAATAGGGATTTGAAATGTGCTTTTGAATGCATTCAAATTTGTTTATTTTATATCTAGAGTTCCTGTGCTCCAAAAATTATGAAATTTTTGTGGTAAGCTAGTATTAACATATATGAGCTCTGGTAAAAATTTGAAGACCAGTGCATGTGTAGATTTATAGTTATAGATTTTTCTTTTATGAATAGTTAATCCTTGCATGAATTTTTATAAATTATTTATGAGTCCAAAATTCCTGAAATTTGTTGGAGGTAATCCTAGTACCATATGGATGCTAAAAAAAATAGGAAATCTGTTGCTTGACACTTTTCAATAGAATTTTCCATTTATGCTATTTCAAGCCTTGCTTCTTTGTCATTTTTGTATAGGATGTTCTACTTAGTAAAATGACATGAAATTTTTATAGTAGTCCTTTGATAGCATTAGTAAGGCACTGTAAATTTTTGAGAATTTATGAAGTACATTTGATATGTGTTTATTATTTAACCTAGATATCTAAATAAAATAATAAAGGCATTTAAATAAGTAGTTTGAACTTCACCATTTTATTATCTAAATTGTATTTGGTATGCTTACACTGTTGGTATATTCTATGTTGTCAAATTTGAAATGATTACATGAAGTAGAAGTAGCGTTACTTTATATTGCATGTTGAATAGTTTCCGGACAGATTCTGTAGTTTGAGGAGTTGCATATTGAAACTGATGTGTACTATAAAAATGGTTAATAACAAAGTTGTAGAGAAGTTGATAAGCTTTCCAGGAAGTCCAGGATCACTGTATTTGGATTAGTAGAACTCCAGTTATGAGTAAAACAAATTGCTATTGTTTTGTGGCATAGTCGATGCATTGTAGAAGTAGTTAATTAATAATCGAGAAGAGATATGCACCTACTCAATAGACATGATGCACTTGTTAACATATATGCATTCGTGATACTTATGCCATACTCATGCATCTAGGATTGGAGGAAGAGATCACGTTGCTGGAATTCGAAGAAGCAGAGGAAGGGAATCAGTAGGAGGATCCGCAAGCCGCAGCTCCCGAAGGCGTGGAGCATAACCCTGAAGAGCTTCCAGAGTGTCCTGACCACCGCCCTACTTCCTTTCTGCGAGGCAAGCCCCAGAGCATTATAAGTCTCCCAGTAATTTACAAATGTTTACTTATGTACTTATGATTGATGCATTAGGTTATAAGAGTTGAATGGAACCACTTGATGCATGTAAATTCCTTGTCCAGATATTAACCATTTAACCGGTATAGGTGCAGGATCGAATATATGCTTAGCCATGCTTAGACCGGTAGAAGTCAGGTGATGTCCTGTCACCTGCGAGATATAGGGGGATACCAGAGCATGGTTGGCTATATCTGCCATCATGGAACAGAACCATGTGGTAAAAGTAAATCAAGACTAGACGGGAGGTCGATAGAGAAGCAACAAGACATGGAGGTCTTGGGTGTGGATCTATCCCCGTCTATGTCGGTTAAGGACCGTACCGTTGTTGGAACTTCTGATAAGATTGAACGCATGCCTCTCACTTAGCTGACCGGATAACTCATTCCGACCACGAAGCCGAGTAATTCAACTCAGGCTAGGAACCGTTCTGTTGTGCGCTCCTTCCGGGGAACGATCAGACTGAGCCCAAGGGCAGGCTTGGCCTGAGCATCCTAGCATCTGGTGTTCCAGATTGTGCGGCGTGGTACGGACCCACGAAATGTGTACCTAAGTTGTACCAAAGGTGACCTAAGGCTACCGTGGCTGGTAGACCTGGGTTTGTGTTAGGAATAAATTCCCAGCTGGTTGAAATCGATTCGAATCGCCGTCTCTCTCGGATAGTGAGAAACTTGACTAGCTCCAACATCGTAGTAACTGTGTTATGAAACATGATGGTTCGGATGAATATGGAATTACAATACCTGCTATGGTTACTATTGTATGCTTCTAAATGATATACCACATGTTTGGCACATGATAGTTTGCGAATCTAGAAATGGATAGTTATAATTAACTTGATAAAGGAATCATAATTATACAATGGGTCAATTGCCTTTTACGCAAAATGTTATCAAGTTACGTCCACTTATACAGCCCTGCATAATCCTTGGAGTCATTTTATTTTTGGTTCATGATGGGTAAGTCTAGCTGAGTACCTTCTTGTACTCATGGTTTATTTTCCCAATGTTGCAGATGGCACTGTGTATCATGGTTATTGCAAGAGTTGCTTCTATCCCGCCGTGGATGAGGAGTAAGCCTTGGGCAGGCTTCTTTATTAATTCCTATCTTTGCTTTTGTGGACCGTGATCTTACTTGGCACTGTATCAAACTATGTTGGAAACTTTATCTTCGAACTTATTTGATTCCACTTTATTTATCAAACTCGGTTTGTAATAACTTTTATTCATACTCTGATGATGAAATGTATCTGTGAACTTTATGTAATATGTGGCATGGATGTTGAATCCTGTACGATCTTGGTTGTTGTAAATCGTTTATCGAGACCCGTCGTGGTACTCGACGGACTACCGGGTTTATATGGGTTCAAGTATGACAGTGCGACCGCTTGCGGGCTGCCATTATACTTGTATTCTTATAAATTGGTCGGTTCTATGACAGGTTGTCCCCGCTAACACATTGACATGCACATACTTTCACTTATATAAACCCGGTAGTCCACCGAGTGTCACGCAGGACCTCGGTAAATCAACATCACAACCAAGATCATGTGATTAAGCAAAAACACATCATATACACAGAGTGGCAGCGGAAATAATATTACAATGAGTCACAATTAATAGTACAAGTTTGGGTTTCAAAACCGATTAGTGAAAACAACATTACTTTCGAAGGATTTCATTTATATGAGTTCCAAATACATTGCTAGCATAAGTGACATCCTCAGACAAAAGCATGTAGATGAGAAGTGAATATAGAGTCAGCGAGCCCACCGGTGGTTAGCCACCATCTTCAGCAGGCCAAAATCTCACCTGCAATATGGTGGGATAAACCCTGAGTACTCAGCTAGACTTACCTGTCATAAACCAGAACCAAAATTGACTCCAAGGAGTATGCAAGGCTTTATAAGTGGAGGTAGCTTGACAACATTTTGCATAAAAGCGATCGACTTAGTTGTACAATTATGATTCCTTTATCAAGTTAATTATAACTATCCATCTCTAGATTAGCAACTATCCTGTGCCAAACATGTGGTATACCTTTTTAGAGCATACAATAGTAACCATAGTAGGTGTAGTAATTCCATGTTTATCCGAACCATCATATTCCATAATACAATTACTACGATGTTGGGACTAGCCAAGTTTCTCACTATCCGGGAGAGACGGCGATTCGAATCGATTTCAACCAGCTAGGAATTTATTCCTAACACAAACCCAGGCAGACCCGATCAACGGTCACCTTAGGTCACCTTTGGTACAACTCAGGTACACATTTCACGGGTCCGTACCACGCCGCACAATCTGGGACACCAGATGCTAGGACGTTCAGGCCTAGCCTGCCCTTGGGCTCAGTCTGATCGCCCCCCCACAAGGAGCGCACAACAGAACAGGGCCCGGCCTGAGTGGAGCTACTCGGCTTCGTGGTCGGAACGAGTTATCCAGCCAGCTAAGTGATAGGCATGCGTTCAATCTTGTCAGAAGCGCCAACAACGGTATGGTCCTTAATCGACACAGACGGAATCACATGAGTCAACCTACACATAGAATCTGCCTGGCCTCGATTTACTTTTACCCCATGGTTCTTTTCCACGATAGCAAATATAGCCAACCGTGCTTCGGTATCCACCTATATCTCGTAGGTGACAGGAAATCACCCGACTTCTACCGGTCTAAGCATGGCTAAGCATATATTCGATCCTAGACTTACACAGGGTTAATAGTGTATATATCTGGACAAGGAATTTATATGCATCAAGTGGTTCCAATCAACTCTTATAACCTAATGCATCAATCATAAGAACTTTGAGTAATATTTTGTAAATTACTGGGAGACTTAGAGTGCTCTGGGGCTTGCCTAGGATCCGACATAAGTCAGTTCAGTTAGCTTGCACCAACTTGGTGACATCTCCGGTCCTAGCACTTGCTTAGTCCTTCCATCTTCGGGATAGATCCACCAAACACCATCTTCGGGTTTGACTCCACATCACATCCTTCACGTGGTTCATCTAGCGAACCTAAATGAGATGCAAGATGCATGTGTATGAATGCATGGAAGTGCAACAGACAATGCATCGCATGCAGTAAGTAAGACAAGCACAAGGTTACGTTAACATGCACAAGCACTTTGCATTGCTTACTTTAAATATCGCACAATTTATCATGCCACGATAGCAAAGAAGACGACAACACCAAGCATGACACAAGTTTCCCAAGATCTCAGGTACTCTAACTCAACCATCATCAAAGGTATGAGCCATACTTAGCAATATACAAGCAAACAACTATAATTGGAATCTGTCAATTTCTGGACATGCAAACAGCAGCTAAAAGATTTAGCTATAACTGGAGTTACAAAAATCCAAATGACTTGCAAGAAGACATTCTGGAAAGCTTATGAAATTATCTACATTTTATCTATAACCATCATAGCATGATTCACAAGCTAAGTAGGTCGAAATTATACATTTACTAAAACTGGTCTAAATAAGACAGAGAGCAATCAATTGTATAACCCAACTTTAAACAACTGTAACTCTTAAACTACTTGGCCAAATGATACCAAATTTTAACAGCAGATAGATACATGAATTATATACAACTTTCTTATTATCATCTAGGTGTGATTCAAATCCTAACTAGATCAAACACTAGCATCTTTCAGATCTGCTCCGAATACAATCAAAACTTGACAGAAGACTTAAAAGTCATGTAACTCTTAAACTATCAAGCCTAAAATATTGAAATTTTTAGCAAACATCAAGAATAACTTTAGTAGCACTCCACAAAAATTTCAGATTTATTTGAGCATAAAAACTGCAGTTATGAAAAAGGCAAGACATGGCAAGTATCAAGAACCTAGCTGCATAGATCTATTTTTACAGTAAAATATTTAAACTAAAACATGCAACATTATAAATCTAATGCATATACAATTTCACAAGGATTCCAAAAATTCCTCATTTTCGATTTTATGATTTTTGTATGAATTACTATGAATTTTCAAAGTGGAGCATTCAAATCTGAAAAAAAATCAGAGAAAGGAAATTTAAATCTTGCATCGAGGACCCTGCGGAAAATATAAATCAAACGTCAGCGAAGAGGTCCTTATGAGTACTATTCATCAGAGTAATTGCTTTGCACTTAGATCCTTCCCTTTTCTCGAATTGTTGCGCGAGATCCTTGGCGTGGCTTGGAGCAGAGGATGCGCGGGAGCTCGCCGGAGGCGGTGCGTCGACGACGGTGGAGGGGAGGGGAAGGACCAGGGGACCCGCATGCGCCCGTGGGTAGCCGTGGCACGGCCGGAGATGGCCCGAGGCAGCCCAGCCACACACGCGGCGGCCGCAGCGGACGGCGACAGCCCTGTACGCCGGCGTGGCAGCGAATTACAGTGAGGAGCTCGTCGTCTCCGGCGGAGGCAACTCGGCTACAGCTTCCTAGGGCGAAAACCACACAAGAGAGAGAGAGCCGAGAGAGAACGAGCCATGGCAGTCACGTATAGCTCAGTGTTAATGGCGGCGGCAGCCTGCTCCTTCGGCGCCCAGGCAGACAAGGAGAGGGAGGCGAGTGAGTGGGAGCTCTTGAGAGGCAGCGCCGGTCCTCAAATAGAAAAGCAGGGCGAGCTAGCCAGCGGCACGCGCGCATGGAGGCCACACGGCAGCAAGCAGACTGCACGGTCGGCCACCGAACTCCAAATTCAAAAATTCTGAAGGAGCAGCAATACTACCTCAAAAATACGCCTTAAATCTCAATCTTTGTCCCTTCATATCTCCTAAACCAGTTAGTTTTGCCACAAGATGTAGTAATCAAAGTTGTAGACCTACGCGACATCTCCAACTTTTCTTAAAGCGTCAAAGTCTGATTCGGCTTGGTTGGAGAGATACAAGGCTCCAAAGCAGGGTAAACGAAAACTGAAATCTCAGTTTCAGTCCATTAGGGACTTAGCCAAATTTTTGAGCTCCAAAACAGCCATGGATTCCAACTTGAGGGCTCGGTTTGACTTGCTTCAAAGCTGATCTAGCTCTGGTGACTCATTTTCATATGTTTAACCTAACATCTCCATCACTACTTAACATGCCATATTTGAGCTCAACCCATTTCTTAACTGGTGGCAAACACCTGGGGTGTTACAACCCTCTCCCCTTAAAGGAATCACGTCCCGAGATTCGGTGCAAAAGACTTTTAAGGGAAGAGAAACATGTCAACCAGTTTCCAACATCAGTGATAGCATTAGGCTACTTAACTTCGGAGTATCAGAGAGGCTAATGTGGTCATGACACTTTCTGATACTTGCTCTTCGTCGTAAGCTGTTGTCTGAAGAATCTCCTTTGTTGGCGTCCATAAAGCATTGTTACATTGGAAGAAATCAAAGATAGCACTGTCCTGCGTACTTTGTCCTTGATGTACAAAGAGTGATTCAAGCATAGACTAACTACTTGTAACATCTACTTCCCTAGTGGATATAGCACAGACCTTATGGACTTTGCACTAGACCGTAGTTGGTTGACGGATATTCCTTGCAACGGTGCTATATTTGCTCCCAAGGTTTGAAAAGCAGTTCTCTATTAAAGTGGCTTGAGCACAACTTCTCGTAAAGGATGTGATCATAAACGGGTAAACATCCTTTGAGGGTATGAGAAGCTAGTTAACCAATATCCAAACTGGTTGTAGCGGTGCAATCACTCAAATGTCAACTGATGGAAAGCTACATAATGTTCCATGTGTGCAGTGCTCTTTCTTTGATAACAATATTGTATGGTCTGAGTCTGCTGAGTGAGTGGTAAACGTAGTAGCTGACTCTGTCGGCTCAACGTTCTCGATGATCATTCCTTAGGGAGCCTTTGGATCCAAGCTGCAACAGTGATCTGGGTTGAATCTGATGCAACCTCTTGGGTAAAAACACATATAAGATACCAAAGGCATGTCAGCATTGGAGAACCATTGACATAGAAGGATGTTAGAGAGGCTTGGAGGACAACACAAGTTGCAAGTAATCACAAAACTAGGGACTAGTTCACTACCAAGCAGGTTGAGTACAATTTGCCTTCGTGGTGCAGTTGCACAGCAAGTTGGGTTGACTTGTATCGTAGCAAAACTAGCCTTCTTAAACTATATTTGACGTTGAGGCTTCCATTCTTAGGGCAATCAATATCTCGAAAACCATAATCCAAAAATCTATGGTTTGACACCTTTCCAATTACTTTCGAATTGCAAGGGCACAATTTAGCTTCTAGAACACCTTGACTGCTCACGCATTGCTGACCTAAGAGGGCAAAAGCAAGGCACATAGGGGTACAATTAGTCTTCTCAAGGGTAAGGAGGGTTGTCTAACAGCAATACACCTACAAGTTGTAATTTCTTGGCATAATGACAAACACAACCGTCTAATGCAAATGATGATCGCAGTCACAGCGAAATTGCAGATTTTGTACCCTTTTGTTTTCTATTCATATCTCACAAACTACTGCTCCAATATGCACAAATTTTGGTGGGCATGTAGATCCATGGGTCTTCTAACTACTCACCAAAATTCAACTCAACCGGACACCGTTTGACTATCCAAACAATTCATCTACCAAAATTGCTCTGTTCTAAAATGGCAGCAACCGAGCCGACAAGGTATCTCTCAAATCCAATGTTTTACTCAACCAATACTCAAACCAACTTAGGACATTGAAGGGTCCTAAGCAAAGAATGAGATCACCAAGTTTGGGATCAATCCAACTTCGTTTGAGTCACTAATCGCCGGCTTGAAGATAATCGGTTTAGTGCCACAAAATCTGGACAGATTTCTCGTTCTTCCTTTATAACCATGGTAGCTTTCTCACTGAGGATGGAGGCTAGGGTTTTCCTTACATGCCTCTTAGGAAACAACCTCAACCGTTGATTTAGACACCAACTCGATGATGCATAAACATTGGACTTGTGGGCTATTTTCACAGGGCACAAAGCATTACTCCACATGGAGGGCATCCCTATATAGATAAGGAACCGTTTCTGAATATTCTCTAGCACCTCATCCAATAGAGCCTTAAACAAATCCGTTTGTGGTACCTAGGGGCACAATGATGTTGATCGAAACTAGGGATATGCTTTCTCTAGTTCTTTACTTAGCTGATACAACATCTTGCACTATATACGTGATTGTCCAAGATGGAATTGACTTGATAGCACATTTGGAGAAGAAGTAGCACTTGCATTGCAGGGCCAGGTTTGCTGTTTCCTTGATCAACATCGTTCTGTGAGATCTGGTCTTCATAGTTACCAATTAGTCATTACCTAACTGAAGACTAACTTTCCTACTGGTAACTAATCAGTTGTCCCTCAACACTAAAAAGGTTCCAAATCTTCACTTTTGATAATAAAAATTGTGGTCGAAGCATACAGATGGTCGCCATTGAAGTTAGCAGAAAGGGGTCACACCAAAGAAGGTCGGTTCGTCTACGTGATCCTTATGCACCTAAAGATTGAGAACTTGGACAGGAACTCATATATACCAGGTGACCTATTACAGCACATAATATCCTGGTCCATTTATCATCTGACTGATAACTTGTTCAACCTTAAGTGTGGTGCACCTTTCTGATCCAACGAGAATGACATAAGTGGCTCACTTAGATGACCGACGTCATTACAGGGATAGTCACGTCGAGTCACTTGTCTACCATCTCTTACAGTCTATTAATGTTCAGGTTAGTGACCTGTTCTTCAAGGTTATTCTTGGGACGACTTCAAAAGGGAGTCCTATTGCATCTAGTTCGACATATAGATCTCTTGACATGATAAGGAGAGATAACCAAGGAAGATCTCACGTGAAAATAACACATCGGTGCAGTTTTGCAATGGATCATGACTAGAAACCTCGATACCAGTGCATGCCGAGCAGCACAACCTTGTGTGCGCACCCACAGGAGGCTCTCGATTTCGTCACGGCATCGTAGATCGCTAATCGTGGCACCATTACTGAACATACAACCCAGAAGAAATCTCACATGGCACAATTTGGGTTGCATAGGAGCAAGCACCATGAGGAGGGATAGCAAATAATGGTAGTCACAAGGTTAGGAGTCAACAAGGAGGCGATCTGAAGATCAAAACACAGCGCAAGAGAACATAGCCTAATTGCCGACGACAACTGAGCAGACGACTCTTGCTAATTTCCATATATGTCTTGTGTCCACCCAAGTGATTACTAGATAAAGATTAACATGAGGTTTGGTCTTATCGAGTAGCAACATGAGATCAAGACTGATAAATATTTAGAGACTTGAAAGGGTTGGAGACAAAACAAACGAGATTCAAGGGACAGAGCCATTGTACTGACTAGGGATTCAGTTGATAAAGCAATGACATAATCTATGAGGATAAGGTTCTAAAGCCAGGGTAGATAGCGATTAGCGTTGTACCAGATCATCTGTAGGAGAAGGAGCAATGAAGTCCGACAAGGATTTCGGAGCAAGGTCCTTCCACACAAGAGTGGGACAACCACGACACATGCAATCATTCAAGGGAACTAAACTTGGGCCTAAGGTCAAGCAAAGGCATGGATAAAGGTCTTCATAGCACAACGTTTAATGGCTAGCAACCACGTGTACAGGCTCAGGCTGCTAAGAGAGAACTTAATTGAAAACGACAACCATGAGATTACCAAAACTTGGACGTTGTTCTAGGATAGCGCTCTTCAACACTCATATGCTTTCCGAGGACAAAAGGAGTGACAGCTACGGCACTACCTAGATTACGAGCATCCACACCTACATCATGGTCTTAAGCAAGCATTTCAAAATACTCAATCTAATTAGCTTAAGCGACTATTACTAAGCACAAAGCTCGCACCTAACAAGTAGTCACCTACAACAACATTGCTACACATATCATGCAAAACATGGTGGTAAAGTATTGTTATCATTTATTTCCTTTGGAAGCAAACATATAAGGCGAAGCTAATCACACACTATCTTCAAGCATAGCTATTCAAGCGGCATGGAACAAGGCATTTAATCTAGCTTCACACAGGGAAGATAGTAACCACACATGGACCACAAGTTACTTAGTATTAGAGCAAAGTGAGGGAAGCATATTTATGCACAAGCACAATCATGATGCATGCTCGTCCTATTCGTCCTTACAAAATTGCCAGCCTAAGGCGGCAATCATGTTCTACGTCGGTGGCATAACACGTACTCTCTCGATATATAGCTAGTCATTGGCTACATTCAATCTACGCATTCATGGTTAGCATACCTACAGGCAAATTCATTGCAGCCCATTCCCACAAGAGATAAATAAGCACACAATGAAAGCGGTAAACTAAGATACTTTCCCTATATACATCCCCAGATATATATACTTCGGTATCCATAGCTACCCGGCAGATATACCCACAATTAAGTACCTTCATATATACATGTGTGTAACATGTAAATATTCTAGCAACCACAGCCAATTCTCCCCTAGACCGATAGTTGGACGGTCATGCTCTCACAACTCACACTTACCTGGGTGTAGAGGCAATTGATCCATACATTACCATTCAAGCGAATGGCATCCATACAATAGCACGCCGTATGGATGATGAAAGAAAAATTGCAATAAAGTACATCCCTCAAAGTTAGTACTTAGATAGCCACCTAATAGTCCTTAACTGGGCATAAAGGAGGATGTCGCTAGCATAGTTTTACAAATAAGTTTTGACAAATTTGCCTTTAGCCAAAGTTTTAGTTAAAATAGGCTTTTTAAAACCAAAACTTGGCTTTTAAAACTATGTACATGATAGTATTATGCTTAATCTCGCTCTAATACCAGCTGTGACAGAACCGTCCAATTTATACAAGATCAAGTATGGCTGTCCCCGCTAACATGTTGACACGCGCATACTTTCACTTATATAAACCCGGTAGTCCACCGAGTGTCACGCAGGACCTTGGTAAATCAACATCACAACCAAGATTGTGTGATTAAGCAAATACACATCACATACACAGAGTGGCAGTGGAAATAATATTACAATGAGTCACAATTAATAGTATAAGTTTGGGTTTCAAAACCGATTAGTGAAAACAACATTACTTTCGAAGGATTTCATTTATGAGTTCCAAATACATTGCTAGCATAAGTGACATCCTCAGACAAAAGCATGTAGATGAGAAGTGAATATAGAGTCATCGAGCCCATCGGTGGTAAGCCACCATCTTTAGTAGGCCAAAATCTCACCTGCAACATGGTGGGATAAACCCTGAGTACTCGAATGTACTCAGCTAGACTTACTCGTCATAAACCAGAAATAAAATTGACTCCAAGGAGTATGCAAGGCTTTATAAGTGGAGGTAGCTTGACAACATTTTGCATAAAAGCGATTGACTTAGTTGTACAATTATGATTCCTTTATCAAGTTAATTATAACTATCCATCTCTAGAGTAGCAACTATCATGTGCCAAACATGTGGTATATCTTTTTAGAGCATACAATAGTAACCATAGCAGGTGTAGTAATTCCATGTTTATCCGAACCATCACATTCCATAATACAATTACTATGATGTTGGGACTAGCCAAGTTTCTCACTATCCGGGAGAGACGACGATTCGAATCGATTTCAACCAGCTGGGAATATATTCCTAACACAAACCCAGGCAGACCCGATCAACGGTCACCTTAGGTCACCTTTGGTACAACTTAGGTACACATTTCACGGGTCCGTACTGCGTCGCACAATCTGGGACATCAGATGCCAGGACATTCAGGCCTAGCCTGCCCTTGGACTCAGTCTGATCGCCCCTGCAAGGAGCGCACAATGGAACGGGGCCCGGCCTAAGTTGAGCTACTCGGCTTTGCGGTCAGAACGAGTTATCCGGCCAGCTAAGTGATAGGCATGCGTTCAATCTTGTCAGAAGCATCAATAATGGTACGGTCCTTAATCGACACAGATGGAATCACATGAGTCAACCAACACATAGACTCCGTTCGGCCTCAATTTACTTTTACCCCATGGTTCTTTTCCACGATAGCAAATATAGCCAACCGTGCTTCAGTATCCACCTATATCTTGCAGGTGACAGGAAATCACCCGACTTCTACCGGTCTAAGCATGGCTAAGCATATATTCGATCCTGGACCTATACAGGGTTAATGGTGTATATATCTGGACAAGGAATTTATATGCATCAAGTGGTTCCAATCAACTCTTATAACCTAATGTATCAATCATAAGAACTTTGAGTAATATTTTGTAAATTACTGGGAGACTTAGAATGCTCCGGGGCTTGCTTAGGATCCGACACAAGTCAGTTTAATTAGCTTGCACTGACTTGGTGACATCTCCAGTCCTAGCACTTGCTTAGTCCTTCCATCTTCGGGATAGATCCACCAAACACCGTCTTCGGGTTTGACTCCACATCACATCCTTCACGTGGTTCATCTAGCGTACCTAAATGAGATGCAAGATGCATGTGTATGAATACATGGAAGTGCAATAGACAATGCATCGCATGCAGTAAGTAAGACAAGCACAAGGTTACGTTAACATGCACAAGCACTTCGCATTGCTTACTTTAAATATCACACAATTTATCATGCCACGATAGCAAAGAAGATGACAACACCAAGCATGACACAAGTTTCCCAAGATCTCAGGTACTCTAACTCAACCATCATCAAAGGTATGAGCCACACTTAGCAATATACAAGCAAACAACTATAATTGGAATCTGTCAATTTCTGGATATGCAAACAGTAGCTACAAGATTTAGCTATAACTGGAGTTACACAAACCCAAATGACTTGTAAGAAGACATTCTGGAAAGCTTATGAAATTATCTACATTTCATCTATAACCATCATAGCATGATTCATAAGCTAAGTAGGTCGAAATTATACATTTACCGAAACTGATCTAAACAAGATAGAGAGTAATCAATTGTATAACCCAACTTTAAACAACTGTAACTCTTAAACTACTTGGCTAAATGACACCAAATTTTAACAGCAGATAGATACATGAATTATATACAACTTTCTTATTATCATCTAGGTGTGATTCAAATCCTAACTAGATCAAACACTAGCATCTTTCAGATCTGCTCCGAATACAATCAAAACTTAACAGAAGACTTAAAAGTCATGTAACTCCTAAACTATCAGGCCTATGGTCTTACAATTTGAACACAAGCAAGATTATGAAATTTTATACAACTTTTGTATTCACTACAACCATAGCAAACATCATTTACACCACGAAAATAACTGCACAAGCAAAACTGCAAATGCAGCCCTACAGCAGTGGTACAGAAAACTGATAGGAACTTCAGAGAAGCATAACTGGAGTTCTAGACCTCCAACAAACATGAACCATAACTTTTTGAAAATATTAGGAAGTTACCTACAACTTTCTTATTCTCATATTAAGATGATTCTATAGTTATAAGGGTCAATTAATCCAATAATTGCACCTCTGTCCAAAACATAGACAGAAACTGACATGCCACTTTAACCAGCTATAAATGGAGTTATACATGTTCAATTAATGTAGTTCTAGACTTTTTAGAAATCTTAGCAAATTCCAAACAACTTTGTTGTAAACACCTAAAGTTAATTCTACTAGTAAGAAGGCTCCACAGTAAGAACAAGAAAACCCTGTCTGGGTTTGGGCAGAAACAGCCACAGAGATTTAAGCAAGTATAACTCAAGATCTACTTAACCAAAAATCATGATATTTAGCTTTTTGAAAAGCTTAATAAAAGTAATACAACTCATGTATTATCATAAAGTCATGATTCATAACTTAACTAAGCCAATTAATTCAAACATGCAGTCCTATTCAGAATAGGAGCAAATCAAAACAGGGCAATTATTATTTTTATAACTCTTAAACTATCAAGCCTAAAATATTGAAATTTTTACCAGACATCAAGAATAACCTTAGTAGCACTCCACAAAAATTTCAGATTTATTTAAGCATAAAAACTGTAGTTATGAAAAAGGCAAGACATGGCAAGTATCAAGAACCTAGCTGCATAGATCTATTTTTACAGTAAAATATTTAAACTAAAACATGCAATATTATAGATCTAATGCATAGACAATTTCACAAGGATTCCAAAAAGTCCTCATTTTCTATTTTACGATTTTTGTATGAATTACTATGTATTTTCAAAGTGAAGCATTCAAATCTGAAAAAAATCAAAGAAAGCCCTGCGGAAAATATAAATCAAACGTCAGCGAAGAGGTCCTTATGAGTACTATTCATTAGAGTCATTGCTTCGCACTTAGATCCTTCCCTTTTCTCGAATTGTTGCGCGAGATCCTTGGCGTGGCTTGGAGCAGAGGACGTGCGGGAGCACGCCGGAGGCGGTGCGTCGGCGACAGTGGAGGGGCGGGGAAGGACCAGGGGACCCGCATGCGCCCGTGGGTGGCCATGGCATGGCCGGAGATGGCCCGAGGCGGCCCAGCCACATGCGCGGCGGCCGCAGCGGACGGCGACGGCCCTGTACGCCGGTGCGGCAGCGATTTACAGTGAGGAGCTCGCCGTCTCCGGCGGAGGCAACTCGGCTACAGCTTCCTAGGGCAAAAACCACGCAAGAGAGAGAGAGAGCCGAGAGGGAACGAGCCATGGCAGTCATGTACAACTCAGCGTTAATGGCGGCAGCAGCCTTCTCCTTCGGCGCCCAGGCAGACAAGGAGAGGGAGGCGAGTGAGTGGGAGCTCTTGAGAGGCAGCGCCGGTCCTCAAATAGAAGAGCAGGGCGAGCTGGCCAGCGGCGCGCGTGCATGGAGGCCACGCGGCAGCAAGCAGACTGCACGGTCGGCCACCGAACTCCAAATTCAAAAATTCTGAAGGAGCAGCAATACTACCTCGAAAATACGCTTGAAATCTCAATCTTTGTCCCTTCATATCTCCTAAACCAGTTAGTTTTGGCACAAGATGTAGTAATCAAAGTTGTAGACCTACGCGACATCTCCAACTTTTCTTAAAGCGTCAAAGTCTGATTCAGCCTGGTTGGAGAGATACAAGGCTCCAAAGCTGGGTAAACGAAAACTGAAATCTCAGTTTCAGTCCATTAGGGACTTAGCCAAATTTTTGAGCTCCAAAACAGCCATGGATTCCAACTTGAGGGCTCGGTTTGACTTGCTTCAAAGCTGATCTAGCTCTTGACCATTAAACAAAGTTTGTTCTACTCTACTCAAACTTCAACTTTGATTTAAGGTGCAACTCCATGCAAGCAATATAAGTGATTGGTCAACATAGGTCAAAGTAGCATCATGGTAAAGCTTAAATCCATGTTTTAGACCGATGGAGGTATTTTCTTGTCCTCCGCTCAACATGAACCCTTTATGACTTTTGTTGTAGAGTTTAATTAGTGTCATTTGGGCAAGGTTACAAGGTTTGGTTGATGACCTATAAGTCCATTCACTTAATAAGACAATTCCGGCAAGGACATAACTTGTCATTTCATGTGACTTCTTGATTCCAAACTTCATGAAACTTTTCCAGTGATCAATATAGATGGATGTTGATGAAAGACACATGAAACAAGTACATCCAACATTTCCCAAGCATACTTTTTAGAAAGGGCAGCATGTAAGCAATGGTGCATGGTCCAAGTTTAAGTGGTGACTCATTTTCATATGTTTAACCTAACATCTCCATCACTACTTAACATGCCATATTTGAGCTCAACCCATTGCTTAACTGGTGGCAAACACCTAGGGTGTTACACGAACGTCATCCCTCCTTGGCCAAGCCTTTCGGTCAGAGACGCGGGTCGGAGTCCGAAGCAAACATCATCCCCTCCTTGGCCAAGCCTTTCGGTCAGAGACGTGGGTCGGAGTCGAAAGCAAGTGTCGTCCCCTCCTTGGTCAGGCCTTCCGATTGGAGACTTGGATCACTCTTTCAGCCTGTCGTTAGGTATCTGATCTAGCCTAGGAGTCGCGCGTTATTGTAATGTTGTCTGCTAGGCCGAGCTTTTGTTGGGAAGTGGGCCCATTGGGGACCCTAGGTTTATGAACCCGACAGTGAGCGAGCGAGAGAGGGAGAGGGAGAAAGGAACAAGGGAACATACTACCTAGGTTCTAGGTCACCACTGTTAGTGACGCCAGCACTTACTCCTCGAAGCCCCCGCATCGTCTCCCCTAGGGTGACTCGGGGACGACCTGCCGTCGCCACCAAAGCTTCCCGTCGGTGCAGCCCCCTGGCCGCCATCGCTGCTCACCTACGAGCGATAATGGCATCCCACGGTGATGCCCAACAAGGCAGCCGTCTGCAGCCCCCTTCTTCCTCCCCTCCCTCTCCCTTTCCTCTATCCGACCTCGCTCTACTCCATGGTGGACGGCGGCCGAAGCAGCCAGGATGGGTCAGATCCTGGCTCTCCATGACCGGATCTGGGGGCTACCTACCTGGATCCATGCACGGGGATCCATGCAGCGTGACCCGAAGGTGCCTTCTCTGGCGACGAGGCCGGCTAGCGAAACGGACAGATCTGGGGCCCTCGGGGCCCGATCTGCCCTCTCTCTTGCTGGACCTTCGACGGGCGTGGTCACTCCTGCTCGGGGTCGCTTTGGCCATGGTAGGTGCCTACAGCGCGTCGGGCCCTTTCTTCGGTGGGCTGCCCTCCCCATGGTTGGATCTTCGATGGGCGCGGTTGGCTCGCTTAGCCCGAGGTCGCGTCACGTGCGGTGGGGACCCTGTTGTAGTGCTTCGTGCACCTCTGCTAGCCGACCCATCCACGGCTGCCTAGAACATGGCGGAGGGTGCGGCTGGCTAGGGTTGGCCTGCGGCCGTCCACCCCCCATCCCCGACACCTACCTCCTCCGGTGAACCGGCTGGCTAGCGAGGTGGATCTAGGCCTCTCATGTCTGGATCTACCCTACTCCACCCTAGATCTACTAGTTTGCGGTCGATGGCATAGGGCTTCTCCCCCTCATGGGGGCGGTGCCTCTAGATGCATGGTGCTTTGGGCGAAAGCTCAGTCGGTGGTGGCCGAGCGGACGACGGTGACGCCTTTGGCGCCACTTACCTCCCTAGAGGCATCGTTCTTCCTGCCCCATGCTCTTGTGCCATCAGCGCTGGATTCTTGACGAAAGCCCTGCCTTAAAGGTCTCTAAGGCCAGCGGCGATGGTGTCCATGTCACTGCCATGGGCGTCCTTCCCTTCCTGAAGGCGTCGCTGAAGAATCGGCCTAGTTCCTGCCGTCGGTTCCTTAAGGAGTCCCTCACTATGCCTGTTGTGCTTCATTTCCACTCGCATTAGTCTATCCTACATCTACTGACCTTGCCCAGTTTGTTGTCATGGATATCGTAGCGGATGCTTTGCCGCTACTGCTGATCCCCCGGCAGATGCTTGACCGCTGGTTGGTTTGTTGGTGGATGCTTTGCCATAGTGGGTGTCTTCGCTTCTTCCCCGGCGGATGCTTGGCCACTGGTTGGTTCGTTGGCAAATGCTTTGCCGCCATTTGGTTCATTGGCGGATGCTTTGCCGCCGTTGCTGCTGGAAGTTCTTCTTTGTAGGCGACCATTGCGATGTTGTATCCTTTTATCTTATAGGCTCAGTTCATAGTTTTTAGGTGTCGTGGGCAGTCGCCCTCTTTTGTATCCTTTTTCTTGCTCTTAGTTTCTATTCCAGGTCACTCACCAGTAGCATGGTGGTTTGTAATCTGTGCTACGAGGGTTCTCTCGTAGTTGCGTCGTGTAATTCTCTCTATTTAATGAAAAACGGGCTATATTCCCCCATCGTAAAAAAAAGTTGCGAGAAATGATTGGGCCTATCCTGGTCCATTGAGGCCCGTATCATAAGACAGAACATGTCGAAGCCCAATAATAAAGTCCAAATAAAAAGGCCCAATGATTCCCGTTGCAGTTAAGCCCCAGCCCATAACCATCGTGCCATGGTTCTGGCTCAACCAGAATGCTAGTCGAGGTCTTGCCGTTCACGACAAGTTTACGCTTAAAAAAGGCACGGTGTTCTATAAAAAAGGCACGGTGGATTGGTGGGCTTTGTGCCCACTGGACTGTCCCAATTCATTTAAGAGGACAAGTTTGGTCTAACATTCATTACTCTAAAAATAGTCATAGTCTGTCAGAACACGGTACATACTTCTTCTATCCCATATTATAAGAAGTTTTAGCATTTTTAGATTCATAGCTTTTACTATGTATCTAGACATAATATATATAGGTGCATGACAAAAGTTATGAATATAGTAAAGCCAAAACGTTCTATAATTTAGAACGGAGTGAGTATAAACTAAGATGTGGACTAATTATTAGAGTGAGTCCTAACTAATTACTAGTCCACTATGTGAGCAAACTCCCCAAATTAGACTAATGGGTGTTAAACTCACTCCTAAATCATCGTTTAGAAAACCATTTGAATAAAGTAGTCTTCTGTATCTTTCCACCCTCCAACAACTTTTCTACATGAAGAGTTAGCCTCGAAATACGAAATAGAGAATCGCCATATTTGGAGATCTAATTAAAAAAGTTGTTGGATTTTTGTTCACCAAAATCTCTATTCCTATCAATTAGAAAATATAAAAAGTGACTCTTGGAGTTGTTCTAACCAATAAATGAGGACCTTTGTCTACTATTACTAGCACTAGCACCTAGGTTCGAATAGAGCATCTCCAGTAGTTCCCCAATAATCTATCTCCAATATGTCTGTATTGAGTTAGCCCAATATTATTTTTGTGAATATTAGGGAAGTTGCTCCAATAGTATCTCAATATATCTCTCCCGACACCCATATAGAAGGTGGGTCTCATAGGCGTGTAACAGAAAAGATGGCTGGAAAATGATAGTTGGGGTGGTTCCTATGATATTGGGGAGATACAACTTCTTTAGTTGAGGGGAGATGAGGAAAATATTAATGACAAGAAAAGAAGGTATTGGGGAACTACTAGAGCATGAAAAAAATATGGTTTTCCCCGATCCGATAGTTTATGGGGATTGTGATCGAAGAGATATCGAGAAACTACTGGAGATGCTCTTAGCTACTATAAAGTCTGTCTCGTATTAAAATGGTCTACTATTACTAGCACCAGTGCTCTAAGGTCCGAGTACTTGCCTTGTTCTGCAGCACTACTTCAGCAATACTTTTCAGCGAACGAATAGTGTTTTTCTCTCACAACAAATCAGCATAAGTATCATCATAGGCTAAATTTCAGTGAGCAACTATACAGTCTGTCTCGTATTAAAATGGTCTACTATTACTAGGCACTAGCTCTAAGGTCAATGAGCATTAGCTACTATACATTCTGTCTCGTACTAAAATGAACCGATTAGATTGACACCAGCAATTGGAAGAAACAAAAGCACAGCTAGGCTGGCTGTTTGCAAACCAAGATTAAACTATTTAAGGTTCTTCTCAACATAGCAGCCACCAAATATAATGTGCAACAACAAGGTTACATATAAGAGTGTGAGCATGGTAGTGACCAATCCAGTCTTATCAAATATTAAAATAGAACTGACTGGAATTGGTTGATCCAGTCGTATACATTAAGTAAACTGTATTTTTTCCCTAGTAACGGTTGCCAAAATATAACCCTTAGTTCATGTTGAAGCTTCACCAAAACATGCTTTCGGTCACTAAGCCTAGTGACGGAGGTTACCTTGGATTATAGGGTGCCAGCAATATGCAGTAAAATAAGTAATTAAACAAATAGATTAATCTAAAATCTATTGCTTATACTAAGGCCCCGTTCGGCTTACCTCTTGTTCGGCTTGTTTTTTCAGCCGGAACAGTATTTTTCTCTCACAACAATTCAGCAATAACGGTGTTTTTCAGCCAATTTCAGCTAAAATTCAGACCAGCGAACGGGGCCTAAAGAAGTATACAAATCAGGGGTGGCCATTATGCTTTTGGCCCTAAAGAAGCCACCCTTAACTAAGCCATCCCTTCAGTCACAAAGTTGAGCTCTCCACCAAGGCAAGTGCCATAAGCTACCTAGGCTCACCCCCTCTATCCAACTCTTCTTGACACCTTGGGGGCGTCTTCGCTATAAAGTTTTTCCACCAAGAAAGGAGTCTTCTCATTGTCTTACACCTAATAGTTGTGTTGCCCACCCACACCAAGATTGGATAACTGATTTCTCTAGAAGATCACCAAGACCTCAAGTGCTTTAGCTCACCAATAATGTCTTTTTTTTTGCGAATTACACAAGTACAGACGCAGACACACAACACGCACGCACACTCACCCCTATGAACGTGCACGCTCAACAATAATGTCTTGCATGCACCACAATTGCTAATACTGCATATAGATGCTCTCATACAATTTTCTATTAGGAAGAAACTCCTCACATGCCACCGAGCGTCCAGGACACATGCCAACGTGTATATGTATCTTGCTGAAAACAATTTCACTCTCAAGAGGGAGTCAAACCTGCTGTGACCTGGGGTGCTACTAAGACTCTTGTGACCACTAAGCTATCTGTTCACACAGTTAGGGAAATACATACATAGATTTAAAAAATAGAAAAGTGCTTTACTGATTTCCTTGCGCGCTGATGCTGTGATGCGTCGTGGCCTAGCATAGATAAAACGGTCAAGTTCTGTTATCCTTTGCTCTCTGTCCTCATCTGTTATCCCAACAGTCGTGCACTAGCCTCCATTTGATTCGGTAGGCAACAGAGCACACACCTTGTCAACTTTTCACTACCTAAGCTTCTTTAGGCAATCATGTAGAGACATGTAATGATTTGCGTGCAGAATAATCTCACGTTGGTGTGGAGTCTAAAACTAATCCTTCTCTAACCTGCCACTATACCGGATTCTCCGCGGTCCACACCACTGAACACATATGGACCTCTATAATTGGTTGCTTGTCTTCTCGTCAAAAGTGATGTTGTACATCCTAAACTCTTCTGAAGTGTCATCTTACGTACTTTTGCAGAGTCGTAGACAACTTTACTCTCCCAGAGATCTTTGTTCTAAAGATAGCTGTGATCACTACAACCCAAAATTCAATTGGGGGTACATTCTTTCTAATGTCTTTTCTCCGCACTTCAAACCCAGTTCACCATGACGAGCTTCTTCTTACGAAGACTTCGTATATCAAATTCAATCAAGGGGTGTAGGCTCATGCTGTGGTAACTTAAATCATTTGTTGAGATCCATAGGTCTTCCATACTAAAAATTCATTCACTTTTTGGAGATTTCTCATGCACTTGTACTTCTCTGACTATGAATCCATTCATATATGCTGTCACTTATGAACCTTTCTCTGAGCAGGGGAAGGCATGCTAGGTACGATTAAGTCGTCATAATGGCGGAGATTGTCAGTTCAGCAGTTGTCCAGGAGACAGTTGGCAAAATTTTGTCTGGTTTAGTTCAGAAGTATGAGGGGGGAAAGAAATCAAATGCAATTGAAGATTTGGAGAGGCTAGAGATGGCACAGATCAAGTTGGAGTCAGCTATAGAGACATCTGACAAGTGGCTGATTACTGATGTGTCGTTGTTGCGATGGCGCAAGAAGTTGAAGCGTGCTGCTCAAGAGTGTGATGACACACTGCACAAGTGCAAGCATAGAATCCTAGAAGAAGAGCAAATGGATCAGGAGGTGAGGAACTCATCCTTTCCTAAATGGATAGCACATGCTACCAAGTCATGGTTTTCTTCCACGTTTTGCCGCCACAGCGACAACAAGTTGAGCAGATCCATGGTTCGAAGGTTCGAGTGGTTTGCAGATGGCGCTAGTGAATTCTTATTATTCATAGAGCTCGGCGGCACACCACGCTGCCACATGTCCTTTGGCTCTGCTCTTGCCAAGCACCTCTTAACTGGCAAGAGACTACAGCAGAAAATTAACAGAGAAAATGCGTGCCATTTATTTTTGCAATGGGTGCCCTTTATTACTGCAGAGCATAGAATCGAGGCCAACCTGATATTCGTGCGGAATGATGGTAATGTTATGAACGACGTATAAGAATATGAAGTAAAGAATCAAGCCACAGAGGAGACACACGATTTAACGTGGAAAACCCCTCCGATGTGAAGGGGAAAAACCACGGGCACCAGCTAGCAACAATCTCACTATCTCAAGAGTTTTGGGTTACACGCCTATGGCGGCTTACAAGAGAATCAAGTCTCCACGAAACCCTAGCAAGGGTGTATATACCGCTACGCTCCGGCCCAAGCCTCCGGCGACGGGCCTCCGCTTCGCTCCGTCAGAAGCCTGGCCTATATCCTGGAGTGAATTTGGAACAACTCCAACAGGTAATGCACCAGAGAATAGTTTTTTCTTGAGTATAATGCTACAGATTTCAGAAAGTGTAGATATTGTTGGTATCACAGTCAAGTGCTTGCAGTTGTTTGCTCCACTTTTCAGATCCGCAGTGGAAAACATTAAGAAAGAGCTGATGCAACTACCTACACAAGACTTCTCGTGGGTGCCATATGTGGATTCACACCAGAAAGAACATTGGGACAATCTTCATAGCTGTGGCACTCAGTGGTTTCGACCAAATCCGTTATGTTGCAAACAGCATGATCTGCATGAGAGAGATTGTAGCAGCAAGGTGAATATGTCAGGAATAACTGATGCTTCTCTAGAACCTGTCATTGAAGTGAATTTGCAGTGCCAAGTCTTACCGCCTTTGTACAACAGACAGAGGACCTCACCATCTAATGGCAAAATTTCTCTGCAAGAACAAGATCCACCATTTCTGAAAGCTGGACTGCTTTTTATGCCCCATGGCTCTTCAGAAGACCTGCTGCCAGTGGATACTAGTTCCGTAGCAGAGGCGATCAACATTGACAAGCAGAATTTCTCGCATACAAACATTTCTTTGCAACAGCTGGAAGGGATCATACTGCCAAAGGCGATAGATTACTTCTGCCAGAATGCCGAATCTTCAGTCTACCAGATACTTTGGAAGTCCAAACATAGCGCCGCATATGTCGAGGTTGAGAATGTATGCATGGAGAAAAGAAGCACACGGAGAACGATTGGGAGATCTAGGAAAGGGAAGCCGTTTCATAGAGAGGATAGAGAAGTGAAGAACTGGAAACATTTGATCCCTCACTACCTTGACTTATGGGCTGCACATGCACCTGCCCAGCTGCAGGGCTCCATTGCTGAGTGGGTTCAGAGAGAAAAGGAAAAGCAGATGGCACCACAGCTATGCCCAAAATTCTAGGACATGTAACATGGAGCAATTGGGATAATTTTGCACAACTGAGGGCAAATCTTTCAAAAGATAGGATTTGAGTCAAATACTCCAAACACAAGGGCAACCGTGCAATTCTAAAGCGGGGGGAAGGTTTCAGACTTATGTATTGCTAACGTTTTTCTGTTCTGTTGGTCCTAGTAAAGAATTATGTTCTACATTAGGTACTCATTTGATTTTAGGTTGATCTGTATTTCTTGTGTGATTTTAGTATTCTGCATCAAAGTCCAATTACTGTAACAGCAGACTCCACGAGCTTCTCTTTTTTGTACCTTTGTAATCAATTATTATACTGTGTACCGTTTTTGTTGACTGCAGATTCTGTTTGATACCCTCTGTTTTTTCTGAACTTTATATGCTACAATGATATCAGAAACAAGAAAAAAAAAGCACTGTGAACATGGCCAATGCTATATGCAATTATGTGTTGTTTTGCAAAAACAATTATAGTAGGTCAAAGCTGTAGAGCTGCGCCTATACATAGATTTAAGTCCTCTTTCAGCAATAGCCTCCTTTTTTGGCTGAATAGCCGTTGTAAAGTTTCTGCCTTCTTTTCTTGACGCTTCTGTTGTAAAGTTCTTTACTTTAAGACTGAACGACTTCTTTCTTCTTGTTAATACAATGATGTGTAGTTCTCCTGCGTGTTTGTTAAAAAAAAGTTCTTTACTTTTCTCTATGTATTTATAATACCACAGTAGGGCTTCCCTACTGTATTCTCTGAAAAAAACTGTGATGTTTTCCAGCTCAGTGTGACTCCTTAGTAACTTACCTCTACTTCTCACATAACCATTTAAGCCATTTCTATCAGTTTATATTTACATAGTACCGTATTTAGGTAGACTTCCTCTTACTATTCCTTTCAGTTTAGGCATACATTTGTTCTGCAATTTAATTTGAAAAAAATTACAACCACCATACCTGTCCTCTGTTTTTGTCCTTGTGAGAGCATCTCTAGCAGTTTACTAATACTTCATTCCCGATAGAGTCATATTGGTGGTCACCAATACTGCTTTCTTTTTTTATTGGGATAGTTGTTGCAGCAGATCGCCAATAGTTTCCCTCAATACGTGGGACCTAGTTGTCAGTTTTCTTCTTCCTCATTCCTTCTCTCTCCTCCGGCGACCGCGGCCAGGTCCCGCACGACATCCGGCATGGGATTCGCATGACATCCATGGCCGCCTCGCCTCGCAGCACCCGGCCGCCCGCCGCGTCCATCTTTGGACATGCTGTGTCCATCCTCAGCCCTGAGCACCGCCGCACCCAAACACGGCAACAGCCATTGCCACGCCCAGCCTCGCCCCAGCTAGCGTCGCGCCCATCCCCGGCGCCGGCCAGTGTCATGCCTAGCTCCGGCCGCAGCCATGGCACCCTGCCCCGGCTGCTACGCGCGCTGCAATGGCCAGATTCTCAAGCACCATGGTTGTGGGAGAGAGGAAGAGATGATAGCTACCGTGGGACCCATATATTAGGAGAGATGTAACTCCTCCTTCATTTGAGGGGAGATGCCTTATTGGCAAGCTGCTGAAACGAGTAAGTTGGTCTCTCTCTCCTAATACGACAATTTAATGGGGATGAGGAGCTTTATTGGGAAACTGTTGGAGATGCTCTGATACGAGCTCCCAATTTGTCATAGAAACTTTGGTTCACTGATGACGGCGCATTATGTACTGCACTTAAAGAACTACTAGGTGAAGTTTAATTATGCAGTTCAACTTAACCGGTTGAGCACAGCACTTTCTTATACTCGTCTGTGTAAAATTGATAGCTCATTTTCTAGGCACTATGCCAACTTTTAACGTTAAAGAAAAAGTTTTCAGTTGAACCATCATCTCAGTCACATGAATCAGAATTTAGCAAACTAGCCAGACTGTTCCACGGCTATGATTTTCCACAGGACGCTCCATAGGGCCCTTAGGTTGCTCGTTAGTTGCAAGAGAAATTGGTATAGTGTAACACTATTCGACGCTAAAATAAAAACATAGAATAAGTTTTTTAAAAAGGTGATATAATAACTGAGAACAGATGTTTGGAATTTTCTATCTTTACTAGGACATCAAGTTTTTTTAAGAGCCATCACAGGGGTATGCCGGGCACATATTAATAGAGAAGAAGCAATTACAAAACCAAAAGTAAAATAAAAACTACAACCTCACCAAGGAGGCAACAACAGAACCACCGCTGCAACAAACACAAAAACCACGATCCTCTGAAGCAACAGCTGGCAAACGTCACTATGAACACAACCAGCACAAGCGAAGTAAACTAGTAGGGGGAGTAGGTTTTCACAGCGATGCCTTCAAGGAGGATAACGACGCCGTAGATGCTGACAACGCCGAAAGGAGAACCCAGGTTTTTCAACCAAACTCCTGTAGGTAAGGGGGGCCTCACGATGCCTCCAACGAGGGATGTGCTACCAAAGGCATCACTATTGTCGGCCAAAGCCAAGGGCCTCATAGGGCCTTCACCCGAAAACACCCAACACACCCAAGCCCAAACCAAGGACAACCGCCATCAGCAAGAGATCGTTGTGTCACCGGCAAGGTCAAAGGCATGCTTGACCTGCCACCACCATGCCAGCCCACTAGAGCCACCTCCCTCCTACATGGTACCAGCCACCGTGAGAAGCCTCATCTTGTTCCTACACCAAGCAAAGAGCACCGCCAATGCCATTGCACATCGACGCCCCAAAAGCTTCTATAGAAACCATGAGCATCCCCACACAAAGTCATCGTCTTCAAAAAGCTGCCATCCGCTAGTTGTTGCTGCAGCGATGAGCCGGCCACAGTCATGCGTGGCCAGTCACAACTGCGCCGGTCGATAGATTGCAGCAAACCAGTAGATACCAGCCCCCCCGAAGATCGCCCTGGAGGAAGCACGCTGCTGCACTATCCAAATGTATGGGTGCTGCAACCGAACCCTTCCAATGTACTCCATAGATAGCGGTAGTTATGCATTGTTGCCACCGATGTAACCATTGTACCTCGCCAAGCAAACGAGCCACCGCGGCATCCTCAAGTGTGTGCTCGGCTGCCTCCGACCGTTCTACCTCGCTCCAGACCATCCGACGCGCACAGACAAGGAGGGCGATGGGTGGAGCAAAAGCAACTGTCGCCCACATCCGCGCCGAAGCTCCTGCTTCCACCACCACCCACACTAGAAGAATTGTGTTGATCCGTGACATTTTTTTGTGACTAATTTTTTTCGTCATAGATTAGCAGAACCAGACATGGGTTCTCTTGAAGCCCAACCTTGGGCCCAGATTCTATGATGAAATTTATGTACTTTCACTGTTGATATCTAACATTCGTCACAGTGCCTCTTTGTCACATTTGATGCCACCGTGGCATGCTGACATGGCCATGGAGCCATTTGTTGGTTTTCTCAGTCATCAAAAAAATTATGCACCAATGGAGAATCAAACTTGTGACCTCTTAATTCTGATGCCACACACAAGACCACTGCAATATTGTGCTCTTATGTGTTAGAATCTAGGTATTAGTTTTCTTTTACTCACAATATTATTTACTTCGAATTGTTAAACAAAGACGGATGGAAAAATGACTAAAACAAAAGTTATAGATCTCGATAAGTTCTACAACATCGTTGTCGACGATGTTTTCATTTGAAATTAGTTACTATCCCAAACTTCTTTTTAATGTTCTCGTATTCAGAAATTTAAATTTTGAATTACACAAACGAACTTGAATGGAGAAATAACCAAAAGAAAACTTATAGATCTCGACGAGTCCTACAACTTTTTTGTTTACCACTTTTTCATTTGAAGTCATTTAGTATACTAAAATTCTATTTAAAGTTCTCATATTTTGAAATTCAAATTTCAAATTGTCTAAGCAATGTCGGATGGAGAAACTATCACATAGAAGTTGTAGATCTCCATGAGTTCTACAACTTTGATGTTGATGACTTTTCCATTTGAAATCATTTACTACCTCAAAATTCTGTTTGAAGTTATCAAAAGTTGAAATTCAAATTTTCAAATTGTTCAAATTACCTCATACGGAGAAAGGACCAAAACGAAAGTTGTAGATCTCGGTGAGTTCGACAACTTTGTAGTTGACTACTTTTTCATTTAAGATAATTTACTACACCAAAATTCCATTCGAATTTCTTATATTTTGAAATTCAAATGTTGAATTACTCAAAAAAAGTCAGATGGAGAAATGACCAAAATAGAAGTTGTAGATCTTAATGAGTTCTATAACTTTTATGTTCATGACTTTTTAAGTTGAAATCATATACTCTCTCAATATGTTTTTTAAGTTGCCATTTTTTGAAATTCAAATTTTGATTTTTTCAAACAAAGTCACATGAAAACATGACCAAAATAACTTAATAGAGCGTGATTTTAGAAAAAAAAATTAAAAACATCATCACATTTGAAGTTAGTACGTGGGAGAAAAACTTGCTACAAGTTTTAGCCTGAGATTAAAAAGAGAAATCATGGCTCAAACTTGTAACCGGTCTTTCTCCCACATACTAACTTCAAATGTGATGATTTTTTTCTAGAATTTTCTAAAATCATGCTCTATCAATTTAGTGTGTTCTTACGGTTATTATTTTGGTCATCTTTTCATGTGACTTTGTTTGAACAATTGAATATTTGAATTTAAAAAAATGACAACTTCAAACAACATTTTGAATAAGTAAATGATTTCAACTGAAAATTTCATAAAAATAAAAGTTGTAGAACTCATCAAGATCTACAATTTTTATTTTGGTCATTTTTTCAACAGACAAATTGCTATTATACATTGTCACAAATTAACATATCTCTCATATAGAGATATGTCAATTTATGAATAATGTATACTATCACTTTGCCATATGGAGAAATGACCAAAATAAAAGTTGTAGATCTCAATGGGTTCTATAACTTTGTTGTTGATGACTTTTTCAGCTGAAATCATTTAGTATTTGAAAATGTTGTTCGAAGTTATCATATTTTGAAATTCAAATTGAAATTATTCAAACAAAAGTCATATAAAAAAATGACCAAAACAAAAGTGGTACATCTGGATGCATTATACAACTTTGTTGTTGATAATTTTTCCTTTTGAAATCATTTACTACCCAAAAAATCTATTTGAATTTCTCATATTTTGAAATTCAAATTTTATATAGTTCAATCAAACTCAGATGGAGAAATGACCAGAACAAAAGTTGTAGATCTCGATGAGTTCTACAACTTTATTTTTGACAACTTTTTCACATGAGTTCATTTAATATCAAAAAATTAAATTCGAAGTTCTCATATTTTGAAATTAAATTTTTTAATTTGATAGGTTTTTCAGGCTCCCAACCTGGGCTTGTGCCTCACTCTTGCTTTTCGGCCACTAAAACCCGTAGGCCTATTAAGGCTGTAGATGATCAAAACCGTTGATCTGAGATAGATGGCTGAGATCTGGTCGGCTAAAAACAAACTCATAAAAAACCCGGACAAACCCTAATTCCCTCACTCTTTTGGCTCCCTCTCCTATTCCTCTGCGCCAATCCGGCGCAGGCCACCCCAACGCCTGCCGCCTCTCCCTCCCAACGCCTACCGCCTCTCCCTCCCACGCCGGTGGCATGGCCGACACGCCTCTCCCTCCCCCACGCAGGCCCGCCCCCATGTTCTTCCCCACGCCTTACCCTCCTAGGCGCACGCTGTGGCCACTCCCAGCCATGGAGATGGGCGGCGCCAGTCTAGGCATATGCCGGAGATCCTCCACTTAGACTCGCCCCTCTAGCAAATCCAGCTCCTCCTACACTTCTCCCTCTCTATTTTCTCATTCGTGTTACTCCGCCCCACCTCGTGCCTCAATCTATTCGTAGCATGCATCGGCAGCAGCATGCACAGCCCCAGACGGATGGAGGCAGCGGTGTGCAACCCAGCAGCGGAGCAGATCTAGCCGTTAGTGCTACGGCAGAGCGGATTCGGCCGCCTCACTCCCTCACTCTCTAAGAGTCGGCTGTTGCTGCCTTTTCCTCTCCCTCACGTGGCAGCGATGGTGGTCCATGCGCGTGGTCTGCTGCTACTTGAAGCAGCCTTTGAAGTGCAGCACTTGAATCGGTGAGCGCCTGCAGCGGCTTCTGAAGCGGTGCAGCACCTGCTGGCGCCCTCAGGTGACGGTGCAACAGCTGCTGGTGCCCGTAGGTGAAGGGCCCTAGCGCTTCCATGGTTGAGGGCGGCATGGATCCAGAGGTCGGTACCGTGGTTCTAGGCGGAGGCAGCCTGGCATCATGAATAAAGCTGGTGAGATCCTCTCTATCCTCTTCCTTCCTACCATTTGGCATTGGCTCCTTTCCAACCACTAGACGAATAGGATTGAGGTTCAGTAGACAAATAGGATGCAAGCCGTAGACAAATAGATTGCAGGTCAGATGAAGAATAGGATGCAGTAGCTGCAACATCCAAATATTATATGAAATAGAGATTACTGGTACGTGCATAGGCAAAAAAAGTCATGAAATAGAGATGTCGGTGCAGAAAGTGACCAACTAGTGAATATTTGTAGTTTGGCTGTACGTTGTGATCGGAGGTGGCCTAGCACTCAATGACACATAATTTATACTAGTTCGAGCAACGTGTCTACGTCCAGTCAGGGTCAGTCGATGACTTTATTCCTGAGCCCAGGTGCTCGAAGTTTACAGCGGGGTTACAAACGAGAGAGAGAAAGATGGGGTGTACAAGAGGTCCAGTCAGCTCCGACCGGAAGGGCCAAGAGTGATAGGAACTTCGCTATGAGCTAGGTGTTCGAGCGTGTGCTTGCGGTCGGAACTTGGTGGTTCTGCGGTTGTGAGGTGTTGATCCGAGGAACTCTAGCTTCCTTTTTTCTATCGATCGGTCCTTCCCTCCTCTTGTTGGACGGAGTTGGGACGCCTGGCATCGTCTCATGCGAGCGAGGTGGTGGAGATCTCATCTAACGACGAGGCGGATACTGTGGCGGAACTACCGGTGTCGCCGCAGGAGCTGGCGGTGGTCCGGTCAGAGGCTGGGCCCTCCGGCGGTTCATCGGAGGGTGACCTAGAGTGGCCCTGCCCTGAGGACCCATCGAAGGCACGGTTTGTCCTCTGGGATTCCCGAGAGCGTTAGCTCTGGGACATTTTTGGGGGGTAAGGGCATGCCACGGTGTCCGAGCTCACCAAGCTGTCCGCAAAGCTTGAGAACGCCTGGAAGCAAGCTCAGTTTGCTCAGCAGCTGGTTGAGGTCGACCTGCAGCTCGCCGTGGAGGTGAGTTTCTGGTACTTCTCCTTGCCCTTTGAATCTTTCATTAGTTGTTTTTAGCATGCCTGTTTTTACAAGAAATAAGGAAGGTGTCATCCCGCAAGTCTTACTTCCTCCGGGCGGAACACGCCCTGATGGCCGAGCTTGAGCACCGGGTAGAGTCTGCTTGCCGTGAGTCCTAGGTCTGAGCGGCCGAGGCGGCCGCGGCACGGGCAGAGGGGCAGCGTGCGGCGTAGAGGGCTACTGCTGCCAAGCAAGGGCTTGAGGCGGCAAGGGTCCATCAGGAGGAGACTGAGGTGGGGCTACGGACGTCCCTGGAGAACACCGAGGCGGCACTTCAGGAGGCCTTGGTAGCCCTTGAGCCGGAGCGGGCCGCCCTAGAGTCAGCATAGAAGGCCCTAGAGGTAGAGTAGATGGCCCGGTTGGAAGCGGATCGGGAGGTGCTCACGCTCTGGGACCCGGTGATGGGGATGGAGGACGCGAGTGCCCGGCTACGCGAGCAGGTGGCTCGGCAAGTAGAGGATTTCTCCACCCTTGAGGCCTCTCGCATCAGTGCCTACCTTTTTATTTTCTCGTGGTGTTGATTTTTCCCCAGCCTGTTTCTGAGCTTGTCGCCCTTCTTGCAGAGCTGGGTGAAAAGGTGAAGGCGCTGGAGCGAGACCTAGAGATGACCAAGGCAAACTTCAGCCGAAATGTCGAGGAGCTGGCCAAGTCCTGTGAAGAGCGACGTGCTCTCGAAGGGGAGCTCGGCCAGATCTACAATGCTGCCTAGCTCATCATCTCGGAAGTCTTTGGGTCATAGCCAAGTACCAGCGCACCCACGGTTTAGCTGGCGGAGGTCTCGGATATGGTTAAGGACCTTGTTAGGAGTGGGATGTTTTATGGAGTGTCGGGGGTGCTAACCTCGGTGGTGACGTACCACTCGAATCTGGACTTCGCCACTATCTGTGGCGGGTATGCTGAAGGCCTGAGCATGGAGGACATCCAGTCAATTGGGGAGAGCCTACTGCCGCATGCGTGGTCGGTGTCAGAGCAAGTCTTCGTTGAGTGGGTGATGGATGTTTGCCATTAAGACATGGCCCGAAGCATGCATGGAGAGGATGCCTTCGAGCCTACAGATAGCACGGAGCCTAGTTCGGGGGGGGGGGGGGGGGAGAACGTCGCCTCGGCCCCGATCGAGCCGAATGTTGTACTATCGGGGAGTGAGCAGTCTGCGCCTTTGTCGGTCGCGCCATCAGCAGATGCCGCCGGGTCGGTTTAATACCTTGATAAATATAAGTAGTTAGTAAATGTAAGAAGTTTAAGTTCGTGGGGGGGGGGAACCCCTGTGTAAAACGTTAGTGTGTGTTTTAATGACTGCAATCGGTTTTTGTTTTTGTGATGGAGTTGCTCCATTCGGGGAAGCTTGTTCCCTTTCGTTCCTTAGTTCTCCCTTAGCATAATTTTGTTTTAAATTTCTTTCTCTCTCGTACCTACCCATTTGTTCCGTAGGCTGCAACTTTGCGAGCCCGGGGCATGGCTCACGAGGCTCGGCCGGTCGTAGCCGTAGGAAAAGGCAGGGTGCGATCAATCAGAATGTTCTAAAGCAAAATTACGTAAGGTAAATCAGAGGAACGAACAGCCCTTTTGTTCGGGTAGGAAGGAGTTTCTCCATATGAAAGTAAAAGAGTACTTAAGGTAAAAACAAAAACAGAGGGGAAGTAGAGCCCCCTAGTGGAGCCCCCGAGCGCCCCAAGCCAAAAAGTGTTTGGGTCGGGGTGCTTTTATAGGGGCGTTCGCTAAGTAAAGGTAAGACTGAAACTTAGGAAAAGAAGAAACGACATAGCTGTTCCAAGGTCCTCGGAGAGAGCATCATCGTCATTGTCCTTCAGTCTGTAGGCTTTCAGTCAGATCACTTCATCCTTCAGTCATTTGGATCCTTGCCCGCTGCGCCCCCTTCTTCGGTTGCTGCTTCCTCGCCTTTTTCTTCCTTTAGCCTACCAGCTTACCTCAGCAGGCCCTTGAGGAGCAGGCAGTCCTTGCAGAGATGGTTGATAGGATAGTTGTTGTTGGTGCACGGGCTCTCCATGAGCTCATGAAAGTGGCCCGGAGGGTCTTGCTAGGGCTGAGTGCCCGTGTAATCTGCCGCGGCGACCAACGCGGAGTTGGCCGGTCGGCGGCGATCCTTTCTGTTCTTTTTTCCCCTCTGTGTGGAGGGGCCCTCGTCTTGATCCTGGCGCTTGGCCTTACCTTTGCAGTGGCCTCCGTTGAAGCACGGTGGGAATGACACTTGTTGGAGGTGTTGGACAAAGGTCCATGGTCCCAGGCAGTCAGGGCTGGGACTATGGTCGATGCTGTGCGTGTCTCGGTTCAGCCTGAGCCACGTGTAGACAGGCGGTCGACACGGGGCGGTCATCAAGTTGAGGTGAGGTGCCATTGCGACTTCCTGTGCCGCACTCTGTGGTCGTTGCGGTGATAGGGTGTAGTGCCCCATCTGCTGTGTCCCTGTTCCCTAGATAGGGAGCGAGGTCACGAGTCGACATTGCGATACAGAGTACTTCGCCTGTTGAATGGCGGCGGTCTCCAGCAGTGCCCGGAGGTTTTGGTAGATTACCCATTCGCGAGGGTCGTTTGGCTCGGACAGGTGGCACAGGAGCATTGCCGCGGTGGGAACGTTTTGACTGGCTCGAGCGAACTACGGGGGATTAGTCCCCCGAACCGAGATGTTGCGCTAGGGCTGATGGGCGTGACCTCGAGCGCCGTTCGCTGGTCTATGCGCACGGGGCGCAACATGGTGCACCGAGCGTGCTAGTGCAGTCGGTGGCTGATGCAACCATCATTGTCGTAGTTCCTCCCCGTGCTCAGGTGTGAGGTCGGGGGTCTCCATATGAGTGCCCGGAGGGGCGTGAGTCCGTGAGAACTCCGCTTCCGTCGATGGGTGTCCCGGAGGGTCCGCCATGGCGCACTCCTAGGACGGACGGTGGCTAGGTGCCATGTCACTGATGCTGGAGCCGTCACTCTCACCATCGTCATCCATGAGGTCGAAGAAACAAGTGGGAGCATAGCTCGCTATTCCCACGAATTCGGATGCGAGAGGAGGCGGCGTGAGCATCCTTCGGAGCCCTCGGGCATATGCGTCCATGGAAGATGCGAGGCCATAGGGGAACTGGCTGTACAGTGGTTGCGTTAGGGACAACGGGGTTCTACCGGGTAATCAGTGGAAAATAGAGAATAGCAAGTACATAACAGCGTGTATATTACTCACAGTGGGGTTTGAGTAGAGAGTTTGCTCGAAATGAAGCGCAGATGCCGCGTCGTCGAAGTTGCGCGTCCCGGAGTCGATGGAGGACGTCCCTCCGACGGGTGCCGGGTTGCGAACCTCCTCGCGGAGGTGGAGTACACCAAGTCAGTCGGCGATGAAGTTCAGGCTTCTGAAGAGGAAGAATTGGGATGGCGCGAAGACGGGTGGAACCCATACTCCGGCGGGCGAGAGCGCAAGAAACTCCAACGAGCCGAATCGAATCGTCTCGCCTGAGCCAGCCATGGTGGGGGTGGCGAAAAAATGGGCCATCCGATGACCAAAAAGTGTTGAACGTATAATGTCTTCCCCATAGACGGCACCAACTGTCGGTGCAGAAAGTGACCAACTAGTGAATATTTGTAGTTTTGCTATACGTTGTGATCGGAGGTGGCTTAGCACTCAATGACACATGATTTATACTGGTTCGGGCAATGTGCCCTACGTCCAGTCAGGGTTGGTCGTTGACTTTATTCCTGAGCCCAGGTGCTCAAAGTTTGCAGTGGGGTTACAAACGAGAGAGAGAAAGATGGGGTGTACAAGAGGTCCGGTCGGCTCTGACCGGAAGGGCCAAGAGTGACAGGAACTTCGCTATGAGCTAGGTGTTCGAGCGTGTGCTTGCGGTCGGAACTTGGCGGTTCTGCGGTTGTGAGGTGTTGATCCGAGGAACTCTGGCTTCCTTTTTTCTATCGGTCAGTCCTTCCCTCCTCTTGTTGGAGGGAGCGCATCCCCTTTTATAGATGAAGGGAATGGCTTTACAGGTGAGAGGGAGAGAGTATGGATGTCTTCAAGCCTTGTTGCCCACGCACTGTTGATGTCGCTGTAGAATGTCAGATGTGCACGGGAGGTTGTGCTATCTTCTTCAGGAAGGATGGATGCCGGTACCTACAAATACTATTTGATGCCTAGTGGCATGTGAGGAGTCGCGCTATGTTCACCTGGTACGGCAAATCCTGGTGCCCATACCACTATTCGATGTCTAGAGACACGCGGGGGCCTTACCGTATGGGAGTTTTAGCGGCCTCTACAAAAACTGTAGGGGGAGATGTCGGCGCCTACTATACTGTTTGTGTCAGGGTGGCTGCAGAGTACTGTTTCGTGCAGGGTATGGTCCCTGGTACAGTGGTTTTGACTTATGAGCCTTGCCTTGTCTTTCTCCGCACGTCTTCTGGTTCCTTTCGAACGGGGTGCCCCCGGTTGGATGGCTCCAGTCGGCTCTGAGTGCGCCGGTCGGGGTAGAGCGGTGAGCAGGGTTCCTACGAGCTCCCGGTCAGAGGGACGTGGGGTCGGAGTCGGAAGTAGGGCTCCTACGAGCTCCCGGTCGGAGGGACGCGGGGTCGGAGTTGGAAGTAGGGCTCGGGGCAGGCCTTCTGACCGGAGAGGCCGTCCGGAGGCGGCTGAAGCCTGAATTGAGTGCTCCGGTCAGAAAGGTGGGCCGAAGTAGCCAAGGAGCGGACGTTGCTCTTCTTGGGCCTGGCCTTCCGATCAGTTGCTGGACCGTTTCTTTGCCCTGTTGTTTTTAGACTCTTGGACCGAGCCTTGGCGTAGAAGCCGGTCCCCGAGGGACCCCGGGTTTATGAACCCGACAAGAGATAACTGGTAATATTATATGAAATAAAAAGTTTCTAGCAAATCCTAAACAAGGCCGCAACAGAAATTAGCATTTTAATTTTCACCCATATGGAATTACAGTTAGTTTTCACCCATATAAAATTAGCTTACAAAATCCGCTATTGTTTCTATCTATCACATGCTTAATCAGCTAACGATGTCTTCCTGGTTGCACTAGGGTACTAGATGTCTGATTGGGTACAAATAGCTTTGATGAATGAACTAAAGCTAACAACCACCTACTGTTATTGCTATGCTGAAGTAACATACTTGCTGAAGTAACAACCACATAATTGTTGCCTTCAACTTTTATGAAATGGTTTTTTTAGTTTTCCTTTGAATTTAGTTTCAGCGGAGGCGGAGGTTGCAGCATTAGTTAGGTGGCCAGATGGTTCCCTGTTCAGCTAGAGAGAATGCTATTGCTGCTTCCTCTAGTTGTTATATGGCATTGTAAGTGCACGACTGTTCTCAAGTATAGCTGGGAGTGCACATAAAAATTGTTATTTGTGGACTATGTTCTACTGCTGCCCTATCTTCTACATATAAATTTGTGAGTATGTTTTGTTGATGCCCTTTTCATTTTTAGGACAAAAAATGGTGGTACAAACAAGAAAAAATAATTATGGCTTCCTCACTGAGTATGAGAAGCAAAGGTTGCTAGCATTGCAAGGAATAAAAGGGTTCTGGAATCCTATGACATCCTTGACATGAGCAGCAGCAACACCCGTCCAAGAGAAAGAAAAGTGATTTGTCTTATAAATATATACGACTACTAATATTCTAAATTGTTCTATTCTGTACAGTATGGTAATCTAGTGTTAGCTATTCCTGTACTGTCTTGTATCCAGCGTTATAGTTTTTGTGAACTCACTATTTTTTTTCATAAATGCTTCCGATACTTAATGCTCATTATACCAATTGTTTTTATGTGCCCCTTGCTGCTACTTCAGTTTTCCTCACATCTATCACATTGCCTATCACTCTGCCTATTTCAATTAACTTCACTCTGCCTATTTCAATTAACTTGTTGGATTATTTAAAGTTGTTATTACTACCAAGTTAGATATTGTTTAGTTGTGACTAGAAACGAGTCATTTGATTGATTAGCTGAATCATATCCTACTGTTATCTCTTTGTTGCTAGTACATGAGTTTCTGTGCATATCAGCATCTATCTCCATCTTTCTCTATTCTGATAAAGCTAAAAAATTTACAACTGTTTAGCCACGTATGTGCAGGGATTCGTTGAAAAGGCAGACCATTCATATGTTTTGTGGCAGGAATGAGGAGTGTCCTTTGATGCTGTAGTGGGCAAAGTGCCATGGTGTCTGCTGGGTACTGTGATGTGGTTTTGGATAGGTTATAATTATGTTGTATGAGATGTGAAGGTTGTAATGTGTTCCGTTTATGTGCTGATGTGGACCTGATGATGAGCAGCCTGTTCATTTTGGCTTATACGATCGTGGATTACAAGCTGCAACAGTATTTTTCTCTCACACCAAACCGGCCAGTAGTACTTCTAGCTTATAATCCACGATTGTTTTAGCCGAAACGAACGGGCTGAAGAACTGGTGGTAATTAATGATGATTGGTAATTAATTTGGCTAAAATTATGGATAAAATATTTGTATTTTGCTATCAGCCATTTATAGTTGGGCTGAAATCTAGTAGCGGCCCAATTTGAGTTGGGCTGCATGACCATTAAAAGGCTGAAAAAGGCCCCAAAAAAATCATATCGGCCCAAAAAAAAAAAATCAGCTGGTCGTAAAATGGGCCAAAAGTTCGTGGAAACCCAAATTGGGCCACAAAACACCTGGGCTAAATCCGACGTGGCCCTGGTGACTCGTCAGCATACACCTTGGCGAACACATGGAACACATGGCATTTACGTGGCGACTTAAATCCGTGACAAAAAAAATCCTACGTGGAAGCTAATCCGTGATGGAAAATTTCGTCACAGACTACTGGGCTCAGCTCGGCTCAGAGTGGGCTGAGTGGACTTCAATGGATTCGTGACGGTCGAAATCCGTCATAGATGGCTCGCAGCCAATCTGTGGCGCTCGATACATGACATAAAAAATTCCGTCATGGATGGCAATCTATGACGGATTTTGGGGCTTTTTGTGACGGAAACATTCCGTCATGGATCAACAGAATTTTTGTAGTGCCAACTCATCGCCACTGCGCTCCCAAGGCCGCTCCTATTGCGCGTGCAGGCCAGTAGGACCCGCAAGGCTCGCCGGATCTGGCCCCTAGGTCACCGGAACTGCAGCCGGAAGGGGAGGCCGCCACCGCGACCGAGCTTCGGGAGAGGCCCCCGGGCGAGAAGAGGATGAAAGAAGCCTCACTGCCGCCTTCCTTGCGGCCACCGGCGTATGGAGGCACACTGGCGACGGCGAGGTGGAGGGAGGACAGGAGGAGAGCCTCCGGCGGCGAGGCCGGCGGTTCTGCCCGAGCCGCCTTAGAGGGGCGACATGGGAGAGAGACGGGGTTCGAGTCGTACAGGTTAATGTTGAACAGCAGAACTGGAGAAGATACTAGGACATCAAATGGAAAAATAAAGACCTAGTCATTAAAACTCAAGCAATACATCGGACCAGACAAGAAGGTGCAGACTTCAGGCCCGACCCAGGGGTATCATGGAGGAGCGTGAGCGGCCCTAGTGAGTGTATCTAGTGTTTCATCATGAATTTACCTTTTGTAATCTTGGTAAAAGAATATTCATTGAAATTAATTTTATAGCTTTTCGGCTGGTAGGTCTCAATTGTAAATGGAACTTGAAGAAGACCACTCCACGTTACGCTTCAACGTTGAAATCCAGTGGGATCCTTTTGAGAGAATTTCTTAATTATCTACCAGCAAGTATATTGAAATTGTCTCATAGATAGTCTCATGTCGTGCCACGTAATTTTGAGACAACTTAAGAGGTAACAGGTAGAATAGATTATCTTTTAAGTTGTCTCATTATAGTAATTCGAGGGTCCTTAATTTGTGCATACAACAAAGGAATATTTATGAGTTGCATAACAATGCAACAACCACTTGTTCAATGTTGTATATGTTATCTCATAGTGCTAAATTTTATCTTATGAGATGGTTGCTTTGCGAAACAATCACCTCTTCTCTTACCTCCCTCTCTCTCCTCCATGTCATCAAAAATCTAATAGGACACCGCATGAGATGACCTATGAGACTACTTATGTGTACCAATATACTCCCTCCATTCCAAGTTATAAATCATTCCAACTTATTATAAAGTTAAAGCATATAAAGTTTGACCAAATTTAAATATTAAAAAAATAACATTTATGATACGAATTAAATATCATTAGATTCTTCGTTAATTATATTATATTTTCAATGTATATCTATTTGATATCATAAATATTTGTAATTCTTTTTATAATTTTTGTCAAATTTAAAATACTTTGACTCTATAAGAATGTTGTAATGACTTATAATTCATAACGGAGCGAGTATAATTTGTAGAAAAGTCAAAAATATAAGACTGCTCGAAAGGAAGGAGTAGAAAAAAACCCTCCGTCGCCTAGGTATTAGAAAGCCTCGTTTGTCAAATCAAGCTGGGCCTTGTTCGCCCCCTCAATCTTCTGTGGAACCGAAACGGCCCAGCCCAGCGCCAGCCTGCTCTCGTGGTCTCAGTGTGCCGCATCCCATATCTCAGTCGGCGGCGTGTAGGCCGGCGAGGAATAGGGTGGCGGCGGCGCTCACCGCGGCCCGGCTCCTTCGAGGTACGCTCGGTTCGCTGACCCCATCCCATCTCACCTAGGAGTCCTTCCGCGTTGTCGATCACGCGGGGCGGGATCGGACCTATTCCTTCCGCGTTGTCGGCAGCTTCGACGTTTTCTGGAACTAGACTAGAAGCAGATCTTGTGGGATCAATCCTCCCATCCACTTGGTTCGATGCCAATCTTCGTAGGTAGGTCTTTCTTCTTCTGCCAAACAATTATTCCCTCGTCTGTAGTTTGATGCGTCAGATATCCGCCCTCTGCATCCCACCGCAGAAAGAAAAAAAACAAAGAGAAGATCTTGAACCAAATTTCACAACATCAAGCAACGAGTGGAGCCCAAAAAAACACTGAAAGCGTTAAGCTGTGGCACTTGCACGTGGCAAGAAATTCTTGAGAAAGACTCATATATATGCTTTGTCCCCTAGCAATTATTACTAAAAACATATTGGCACTTTCATGGTATGACAGAGACTTTTCTGACTTCTGAATTCCTTCTACACGCTTCTACCTCATGAAGACATCTTCAAGTTGTAGCCTGTCACTTCGCGCTCCGGTCATTGACAGTTCAAACTTAGAAAACCACCTCTGTGTTATGATTGCTCATGCGAATTGACCTCTTGTACTTTTGTCCCATCCATTCTGGTTGGCTAATCAGTAGTATATTCAGACACAAAACTAAGTCGATTATTAGTTCTTCTCTAATCAACATTTTCCCCTTGTGGAGAATGGAGAGCAGTTCTTCCACACACCTCATACCACACACATATCCATGTTAATTTCTAATTTCTTACACATACTGTTATGTGTTGCTTTTGCTTAGTGCATGAAAGGGGTACGTTATATGTTTGAATGCTGACAGAGAATATATTCAGTTATATACCCTGGAGAGAGTTAGCCAAATCCTATCTAGCCTGGTTCGAAAATATGAGGAGAAAGCGGAATCATTGGGAGGCTGGAGATGCCACACATCGGGCTGGGGGCTGCTCTTGCGACATCTGATAAGTGGCTGGTCACTCATGCATCCTTGTCGCGTTGGCATAACAAAGCTGAAGCATGCTGCTCAAGAATGTGATGACACACTGCACATATGCAAGCAGTGAATCTTAGACAGATGGATTATGGATAGGATGTGATGAATGTCTCCTATCCTAGATGATTAGCACATTCTACCAAGGAGGCAAGGAGGCTTCAGCAACACAGCAATGGTCAGTGTGTTAAACAGGGTCAAGGTGCCAGACTGTCAGAGATTGCCCATTGCAGGGAGGAATTCCTCCCTCCACACACTTCACTGTCAAACCCCTAGCAATAACTTGACTAGTACTCCTGTTTCCTTATCTGTATTACAGTCTATATACCACAGCGGCACAGCTGTATTGATAGAAGAAGCAAGGTGTGAACAAATGAATTCCCCCTTGATTACCATCTCTTGAGCAGTTCCCAAGTAGGATGCTCACGACAGATAAGAATACTCCAGTAAGGTGACAGTAAGGTATGTGATTTTCTCCGATACCCACATGTTTCAGTTCCACCATTAACCGCTTCTGCTTATAAGTGCTACTGTGTCTACTTCCTGTATAGAACTGGTGAACTCCTGAGAGTGAGTCAGCATAAGTGATCCTCATGGCGAATATGTTGGCTTCAGCTTTTGCTCAAGAGATTGTGAACAGAGTCACCTCCTACCTCTTCAGCAAGCTTGATGACAACAAGGAGATGGCATCCAGAGGACATTATGTTGAGAGACTTGAGATGGCGCACACCGAACTGGAGCTGGCACTCGAAAGATCTGCAAGAATGCCCATCACAGATGTGTCCCTGCTACGGCGAAGGAAGCTGTTGGAACGAGCCTTCGAGGACTGTGAATATTTGCTACACAGGTGCAACAAGCAGCAAACAACAGACATTTTAGAGATGGAGCAACCGGCAACAAACTCCTCCTTCACTAAATGGATTGCACAGGTGACTCAATCATCCATATCCTCCTATTTTGCTGGGTTTTGCAAAGACAGCACTGACTGCTCGGATGTTCGAAGATTTGAGTGGTTGGCAGAATGCGCCAACCGTTTTCTCAAAGATGTGGAGTCTGGATGCTCACCTCAGCGGTGCATGTTCTCCAACCCTCGTCAGGAAACTTCTTCAGGGCAAAACTCTGCAGTATAACAAGGTGCAGGAAAGCATACTCCGTCGTCTTTACATATGGCCCATGTGTGTGGAAGGGCGTGGTGTGGAGGCAGAGCTTGAATTTCTCTACGAAGATTGCAAGATGCCGACGAGAAGTTTTGCTCTCGCACTGATGCTACGATTGTCAGAGAGCACGGACATTGTCGGGACTGCGATAACATGCTTGCAGTCATTCACATCTTCAATGAAGCATATGGCTGAAGCTATAATGGGAGAACTCACTCGACTTCCTCTGCAAGATATTTCTCATTCAGCCACTTTTACTCCATGTTTCAGCATGCAAGATTTGTGCCACAGGGACACCAAGTTTTGGCGGCACGATGCATTATGTTGCAAACCAAACGGTTGCGCTGGATACAACATTCCATCAGAACTGTCTTGCAGATTCCCAGAGCAGGTTATCCTGGTACACGTTGAATGCTATGTTTTGGCCTCTGAGTGCACCAACTTGAATAGCACATCAGCAGGAGCTGGCAGAAACGCGGTGGGTGACTGGCCACCTCTGAAGCTGGGAGTGGGCTTCGCGCCTCACTTCTGCAATGAATGCATGCAAGGGAAGACTGGGGTTGAGGTCATTGAAGGGAAAGCAGAGCCGATAAGTGAGAGCTTGCACCAAATGGATGAGATGGTGCGATTAAAGGTGATTGACTGCTACATTTGTCAGCCTGATTTATCGGATTATAGAATGCGTTTGTACGCGGGACATGGTGTTGCATACTTCATCGTCCGAAAACCAAGTGCGCCCAAATACAATGGTAAGTCAAATATCCTGAGAGTTGTGAAGAGAAGGCCATTCAAGCGAGAGTCATCAAAGAGGAACTAATGGTTAGCCGATGGAGTATATGCCATTGCTGTTCGGTTCAACCAAGAGCCCTAGCATTTTCCACTTTGATAAGGTCCTGATCATGAATGGCGACACAACTTGTACAAAAGTGCTGGATAAGTAGGGTGTTCTTTTCTATGTGGCGGTGAAACTGTGCCGAGCTTTTGGTCATGTAATATGTTGTCCAACAATATAATACTAGTTTATATTTCCCTCTACAAACAAGCTGCATGTATATATCTTCTTGCGATTATGTATATTTTGTTCCTTGTTTTGCATGGCCTTTTTTTAACGGCTTTGCATGACTTGACTGTGCACAATAAAATACACTGCCATGCCATTTATCTGTATGCAGCTATGTTGTGAACTTTCGTGAAGAACTTTCAGTTGGCTGTCCACGTCCCAGTAGGTAGTAGTTACTGAACTATCTAAATATATTTGGGACCAAGAACATTTGAACTTGATGCATTTTGTATGGAAACTTCGGGTGAACCTCGTGACACGTTTTCACCTCTTTTAATTTCTATCCATGTCATGTCACCTGAATGGAGTTCATATGCGAAGTGACTGATGACGTCAACATGTTCATATCCTATTATTTGTGAATTTCATATCCACCATCGGGGTTACTTCTAAATTATAATGGATCCCACCATCATCCAAGATGATAGGGAACTCCGTCTCTATATATGATAGGACAGCGAAATTGAACCCATACTTTTGTCCAAGGATATCTCAGCACATCAATACACTCTTCCCCAATTTCCATTTTTGCATTTGTACTTTTGCATTCCACTGATGGAAGTCCTATCCTAAAAACTACTTGGTAGTTTTCAGACTTGCCGTGTCATATAGATTCTACATATATATATAAACTATATTCTAAATAGATGGTTTCTTGAAAAAAAATTCCTATGCATTCCCCTTTTATTCCAATTCATTAGGCTTAGGAGAAGTTAGTTACTTGCATGAGAAAATATTCTTCTCTGTTAACTCTAATGCCATATCACTGTTATGTTTACATGGCATCTTAATTAATACTATTAAAACCAGTCTAAGCATCTCATTGGGAGTTGGTACTGCCATGAGACCCCACAACACCATATGTTATAATGAGTGGTCCAGTCTTTATTGGTTAGCCCCTATAACTTCTCTCTGATATTCTCCTAGCCTTAAGCCTTGGCCTAGGCCAGAGCCACATACACCGACACCACTTGCTAAGAAGCTGTGCGGCAAGCTTTGGACTCCACATCGTTGTGCTGCCCCAGTAGTCTCCATAACACTACTACCATAGAATCTATTACTCTCTCCATTTCAAATTATAAGACGTTTTGATTTTTTTAAATACATAGCTTTTGCTATGCACTTGATATACACTATGTCTAGATATATAGTAAAAGGAAGGTATCTAGAAAAGCCAAAACATCTTGGTCAGAGTACCCTGGCGGCACTCCTCAGGTCCTGGGTTCAACTCCCTGTGGGAGCGAATTTCAAGCTGAGGTTAAAAAAAAAAATCCTCTCATCCATCCCATATCCAAAGCAACGGGGGGGGGGGGGGGGGGGGGGGTGCGGACGGCCCAATTCTCACTTGGACGGCGGAAAGCCACCGTGTAAGGGTGGGGCGGGGTTCGGAGTTTTTCTCGGTCTGGTGAGAATGTCTTCTTCTTATTTGGAATGTTGTGGGTGCAGTCTTAACCCTTTCGGGTCCCAAGTTTTTTTTTTATAATTTGAAACGCAAGGTGAAAACTGATTTTAGGAGGCGGGGGTGGCTGCCAGGCTCTATGTTGTGGTCTCGGTAACACAATAGAAGTGGTCATTCATGTTTGCCTCGTAAATTGGGGGAAAACAAGAACAAGGGCATGCGAGCAGTAAACCAATCGTTGTTGAGAACATCGATCTACTTTTGTGGTGGTGGTGCTTGTGGCCGTCAATGAACTGCCGTCCACCTCTTGCCAACACGACGCAGTCAGCCAACTTAGCGCATTAGAGAGGTCGTGCTCCCGATCGAGAATCCTGGCCCCCGTGTGCCACCTTAGGTCATTGGACGAGGCCACCATGCGACCCCTGTGGATCCCATCAAGCTGTAGCTAGCTCACGTGCTCGCAGATCGTAGCCACTTGCATGGCGGCCAAGGTAAGAGGAGGACCCCATGCGTCGGCTTTTGGAGCAGTGGATTGTGGCCAGTAGCCCACATAGCACGCTCATGATTCTAGCCCCCTCACATGTCGCTTGACGTCAAGCTAGGAGGCCTCTCATGCTCCGCCACCACAAGAGTACCACCCTCGACCGCGCCCTTGTCGAGCATGTGCGTAGTGCTACCGCCTTGGATTGCTCACAGCATTCATGCATGCTGTGTGTACGTCGCTATCTCCGGTCGTGCCCTGCCACTGCCCTTGATCGTGTTACTGGATTTGTGCCGCCCTCAGCCAATGTAGGGAGAGGAGGGGCACCGGTGCTAAACTGTATGAGTGAGTGAGAGAGGGGGATATCAAGCATAATGTGAGAGTGAAAGGGAAGGAAACAACAGAGAGAGTGCGAATGAGGAGTGGCTAGGCAGGAGATAAGTGGCTAGGGTTTGCATGATGGGCTAAGGTGGACTAAATGATGTATGGTGAGCTTTGAGGCTATATTTAGAGACAATCTTTTAAGGGAATCGACTCGCCTATGTAGATTGCCCTTTTTATTTATAATTTATTTCCCCAAATGGTGGTTTGCTGAGTGTCTTTGTAATTGGCTGACCCCTTCTGAAAATCAAAGGAGCTGTCAACTAAAAAATCATTCTGGAGATCAAATTTAGGGGAACTTTTGGAGATCCTCTTATGGTCTTATCAAATATCCTCCTCCGTTCCAAATTATAAGTAACTTTGACTTTTTTGGTAGACAGAATTTGCTATATATGTACTCCCTCAATGCAACTATAGGTTGTGTGGCAATAAAAGCGGTTCACGTTCGACCAAATTTCTAATGAATAGTATTCATATTTATGGCTCCAAATCAATTTATTATAAAATATATTTTGTAATTGATCTAATGGTATTTATTTGATATCATAAATATTGATGTTTTTTTATCTATAATTGGTCAAACTCAAGATACTAAAATGTGACAATGTGCTAAAATTGCATCTTTCTTGGATGGAGGGAGTATCTAGACATACGTTATATTTAGATGCATATAGTAAAAATAAATGTACTAAAAAAATCATAGCGACTTATAATTTAGAACGGAGGGATTAGTACATTTTGTGTGCTCCATTCCAAAACGCTAATACTCTGATGCTACCGAGGCATGTTCGTCCAGACGACCTGTTCCTGTTCCCGAGCTAGCACAACGACTGAGCCCGCAATAGGCCCATCTACGCTCTCTCCTCTATACTGCGACAGTCAACATAAATCCTCAACTCCTTGCTCCGCTCGCCGTGGCTCATGCGCCGTTCGTCCGCCCCAAGCCGCCATACGATGGCGCCCCCATCCTACGTCGAGCCGCGCCACGTTTACCACCGTGACGTGCTCCATCCCTGCCGCGCCCGCTCTGCCTCGTCGCATCGTGCCCAGTTCCCGCCCCTACGAGCCATGCCCCGTCCCTCACTGGGTCGAGGTGCCACTGAAGCCGCTGTTCCCCACTAGGAGGTCGTGCTCGTTGTTGACGCTGGCGTTGTCGCGACGCTTGACCTCAGCTCGTGACATCACGAGATCCAGAGTGGCTAGACCCGGAGCGGGCTTCTTTGGCTGCACCTCATGCCCCTTCCTTCCTCGGATGTTGCAAGCGCATATTGCAAGCGAATGTTTCAAGTGTTTCAGATGTTTCGTATGGATGTTACAAAAGTAGATCGGGATGTTGCATATGCTGCAACGGGTGTACATGTATGTTGCAAAACGTCTGTTTTCAATGTTTCATCTGTTTTTTTCAGACGTATGTTGCAAGTGTGTTTATTTAGATGTTGCATATGTTTCACACATATGTTGCAGGTGTTTTATCTGGATGTTGCGTATATTTTGCAGTGGTTTTCAAGTGTCTTTCAGGTATTTTTGCGAGTGTTTCATACACATGTTTTAAATGTTTGGTCTGCCTTCAGACGTATGTTTTAAATGCTATATCTGGATGTTTCAATAGTAGATCGAGGTGTTTTGCACATGTTGTAATCTGCTGCAGCTGCCGGCGGACACGAGGGGTCGTGCGGGACGCAGACACCACGCCTGGTCAGGCGGGGGCATAGACACCACGTGGGGTCAGGTGGGACGCAGACGCCGCATGGGTTCAGGCCATGCGCGGCAGACGGGGCAGTCACGGGTGTCCAGACGGCCCATTCCAAAATCCAAAAGTCCAAACAACCGGGAGTGCAATTGACACGTTGGAACCAAACCCGTCGTCTATAGGTCTATGTGGTCCCCAAAAGCCTCGTTTATCAGTTCAAACTGGGCCTTGTTTGCTCCTCTGTGGAACTGACACGGCCCGGCCCAACCAAGCCCATCGCAACCCCACACGTGCTCTGCCGCTTATTGGCCAGGCAGGACGCCGCAGAGCCAGCCGCGGCGACGAGGGTGCGGCGCCGTGGAGGACGACCACCCGGAGATGAGGACCGAGGCGACAGCGCCGAGCACGCGCAGGCGCAGTTGACGGTACGCTCGGTTCAATCCCCACCATCTCACCCAGGACACAAGACCTATCCCTTCCGTTCCGCAGTGTTCTCTGCTGCGTTGACATTAACTGCAACTAGAGTAGAAGAGGAGCCTTTCATTTGGCTTCCGTTGGTAAGGGATTACAGAAGTAATCTCTATGCTCGAGCTAGTCTAGGAGATAATCTCACTTCTGCCACAGATGTGGTATGTGTTCATGTGGGATCAAATCCTCCATTTGGTTCGGTGTCAATCTCTGAATTATATTTGTAGTTGTCATCCTCCATTTGGTTCGATGTCAATCTCTGTGAATTATAGTTGTAGTCGTCTTTTCAGAGGTAGCGCTGAAGTAGTCACACGGATGAATTGGATGTGTGTGTAAAAGTAAAACTCCTGTATAGACTGGAATAAAATTTTTCTTTTCTAAAACTACAATTACAAGATAGATACAATTTCTTTTTCTTTTTGGTTCCCAACGATTAATCGCTTGTTTGCAGTTTGGCGCATCAGGCATAGCGTACCTTTTCCTAAACAACAATCCGATGAACCAAATTTCACAACAGCAGGCAATGAGGGCTTAGAAACATAGAAACGCCGACTGGCACGTTGCAAGAAATTATTTGAAAGGACTCATATATTTGCTTCATCCATCCCCTGGCAGTTACCAGGGACAAAGCAGCCCTTTTCAAGGCATGCATCTTTCATTTGGAGAAGGCTGAGACTTTTCCGACTTCTGAGCACCTTATACACCACTGCCTGATGAAAAATCTTCAAGTTGTTGTATTTCACTTTGCTTCTAGTCGTTGATAGTTACAACACCACCTTCCTTGTCATTGCTCATGTAAATCAACCTCTTCAACTTTTCTTCCATCAGTTCAGGCTGGCTAATCATATCGGGCTTTGCTGTGGTACCCCAAATAACCGTGAGCCGTTCATTTTCTTAGATTGAACGGTTACGATCACCTATTACCTCACAAGAGGTAATATGTGAAATATATATATTTATTTAATTTTTTATTTTGTAAAGTATGACAAACTAGGAAAGTTTGAGATATAAAAAATATTTTTTCTAGATTTGATTGGCAGATATAGTTTACACACAATGTGATTTTGTACGTGATTATGCGTTGCTATGTTGCCATACGTAATTACATGGTACACGGGTGTGCTTATATGTACCGTGTTGCCGTATTGCCACAGGTGATTTTGGACATGCTTACATGTTACCGTGCTGCTATACAAAACGTGTTATAGAAAATTGCTCTCTAAGATAGACTATGGAATACAAATATGCGTGAAATCAAACACGGAAAACATTATTTATCCTTATTATGGTTCGACTTCGAATACAGATATGGACATATCATACATGAATACAAATTGGCTAGTTTGATTTCAGATTTTCATTCAGATATCAACTTGAGAGCAGCATGTTGAGATTTTTAAAATATAAACATGTAAAAGGTCTTGAAAGTTGAAACTATTATCAATAAATATTTCCTTAATTTCTTATCTTCACAGAAAAGGAAGGAGGCAAGCAGCCTCTGTCTCCGTGACGGGGTCAGTGTGACTTGGGGATTTGGCAAGATTTTTTTCTTTTTCCTATGTCAATTAATTAATCAATTAGTTTAAAAAACTTAAAAAATCAAGGGCTTAGATTTGTTTAAGGTATTACCTCCTAGCAAGTAAAGGATGTACCGTAGCATTGCCTAATCATATCCTGACAACAGAACGGAATTAAGTCAATAATGCTTCTCTAATCAACATTTTGTCTTTGTGGCCTTTTCAGGGATGAATTCTTCCACACCCTCACTATGGGACACCTCCATATTATTGGACATGTCTCCACTTTTTCCTCCTAAGTCTTGGACTGTGTTGTTGTCTTTTTAAGTTCTCATCTCCAAGTTCAGTTGTAGCATCAGACCATTTCTCTGTACACAGGATTACTGTCAACTGTTTTAGTGCTATTCTGTCAAGGTAGATTCGGACTTTTACTAAGCAAGATTTTATTACTTGTGGTTCAAGTTCATATATCTAAGTTCTTATGCATACTGTTATATGTTGCTTTTGTTGAGCAGGAAAGGGGTGTTACATGTGCTTGAATTCTCATTGCGGAGATGGTTAGCTCCGCAGTTATCCAGGAAACTGTTAGCCAGATCCTATCTGGGCTGGTTCAAAAATATGAGGAGAAAGAGGAATCAAATGTGAACAGAAACTTGGAGAGGGCTTCAGGTCGTTTTTTTTTTGAAACTTGGAGAGGCTACAGATGGCACAAATCCTGCTGGAGGCTGCTGTCGATATATCTGATAAGTGGCAGGTCACTGATGCATCCTTGTTGCGTTGGCATAAAAAGCTGAAGCGTGCTGCTCAAGAATGTGATGACACGCTGCACAAATGCAACCAGAGAATTGTAGAGGGTGAGCAGATGGAACAAGAGGCGAGGAAGTCCTCCTTTCCTACACGAGTAGCACATGCCACCAAATCATTTATCTCTAGTGCCTTTAGCGGTAAGAATAAGCTGAGTGGATCCATTGTTCAAAGATTTGAGTGGTATGCAGATGGTGCTAGCGATTTCTTGAGATTCATGGAGCTTGGTGGCACTCCACGCCATATCATGCCCTTCAACCCTCTTATCAGAAATCTTTTTACAGGCAAGAAGCTACAGCATAAAATCAGTCTGGGAAATGAGTGCACTTTTTTTCTACTATGGATACCCTTCAGTGCTACAGAGCATGGAATAGAAGCTAGCCTATTCTGTCTCCAGAAAGATGGCAATGCACCAGAGAATAATTTTTTACTTTAGTGTCATGCTACAACTTTCAGAGAGTACAGATATAGTCGGAATTGCAGTTAACTGCTTGCAGTTGTTTACCCCTCTTTACAAGTCTACAGTTGAAATTATTATGAATAGACTTGTGCAGCTGCCTACACAAGACTTCAGATGGGCACCATATGTTGATTCACAGCAGAAAGAACATTGGGACAATCATCACAGATTTTGCACTCAATGGTTTCGCCCAGACCCATTATGTTGCAAGCAACTTGATCAGCATGAGCTATGCTGTAGTAGCAAAACAGGCATGTCAAAATTACGAGATATTTCCCTACAGCCAGTCATAGAAGTGAATTTGCAGTGCTATGTCTCACTGCCCATCAGCAAAATTCCTCCACTAGGTACAAGACACCTGATAGCTGGACTCCTCTTTATGCCCCATGGCTCTTCAAAAGACCAGCTGCTTGCAGATAAAAGCTCTGCAATAGCAGTGACTGAAAGCAAGGGGCAGCAGTGCTTGCATACAGACATTACCTTGGAACAGCTGGAAAAAGTCATGCAGCAAAAGGCAATATATCACTTCCAGCGGAACGCCGAAGCAACAGTCTACCAGATGCTTTGGAAGTATATTCAGGTTGAGAAGGCCAGCTCGAAGATGCAAAACACAGGAAAATTGATTTGGGGTTCTGGGAAAGGAAATATCTCACGTGGACAGGTTCAGACATGTGATCCCTCACTTCCTCAACATGTGGGTTGCACAGGCACCCCTCTGGCTGCAAGGCTTGATTGGAAACTGGGTTCTCAAAGAAGCGCCTGAAATCGTAAATCATGGTGCAGTATGGATCCATAATAGGAGGGAGCTGTCATACGCCTGATGGCCCCCCGCATGGGAACAAGGCCACGGCTAAGGCACCCTGTCTGGCCCAAAGCAGACCCGGTGTGAAGGCCACGGCTAAGGCACCCTGAACAGTACCCATGGGTACTGTTCAAGCGCAGGAGTTTGGTTTGTTTAGGAAAAGAGGATCCAGTCTATAAGAATATCTCCCGTAGTTGCTTGGAACACAAGTCCTATAGGGACTATAAATATAGGGGGGATGAAATCGATCTAATCTAAGCAAGAACAGAGTTATTGCTCTTCCTCTATGCCTCTCTCTATTGTATCACCTCCTCCTTTTCTCCCCCTGCACTGCCCCCTCTTCCCTCCTCTAAACCCTAGCCGCCACCACCATAGCCGTCGCTACCCCCAGCCAAGCGACCACTTTCACTGGTATTCGGAGACCAGATCGATCCGATGGCCACCACCACCAAGATCATCGACATAGACACAGTCTGCAACATCACCGGTCGCTTCTTCGAGGAACTGACCAACCACCTTGATCAGCAAGACCAGAATCCCCAGCCAGAAATCACCACTCCGACGATCGCGTACAAAGGAGGAGCACCACAAACAACGCCAACAATCGGCACACTTGACACCGAAATCAACCGCAATTTTGTTCCTGCAGATGCATCTAAGGGGTCTTCGGATGGAGGATCCTCGGCCACCAATTTTGATGAGATGCATCAGCAGCTCGGCACGCGGCCACGGAGACGCCGTCATCACCAATATCCAAACTAGATTGGATCAGAAGGACGCTGTCGACAATCTTCAATCTTCAAGCTGAGAGCAAGTGCGTCAAGATCTCCGCCGGCGAATCCATCTTCAACAGCAAGATGGAGCAAAACAACTCATCCAATACACCGGTGATCATCATCAAGGTGGTGTCGAACAACATGTTCGCAACGCCATCGGCATCGCAGCCATCCTTGCTGCCATGCCCCACCACTTTGGGCCAGCAAGCCCACCGGCCGTCCAGCCAGCTCAGGCTGACCGTCATCCTCTCCAGCCAGCCACCTGGCCAACCGTGCAACAGACACCTACTCCACCACCGTACGGTCCTCTCGGCAACGCCACCACTACAGCCAACAGCCACGGTCCAGCTAACAACACCAACATTGACCTTGATGTTGGAATATAAGTGAATTGCCCACCTCTCCCCATCAGCTTAAGCTTTTGGGTTGAACTAGTCGGTGCATGCAACTTAATACTTGGCTCCGGTAACCTTTGGCTACATCAACAATCTCTGGTATGCATCCCTTCATCTGACAGATGGCGCCCAGCGCTGGTACATGCGCCTCACGTAGGACAAAGTAGCGACGGATTGGGCGTTCTTCGCCCGCTGCATCAACAAGCACTTCGCCCCCCCTACCCGAGGCAATCCATTGGGCAAGCTCGCATCCCTACACAAGACTAGCACCATTAACAACTACACTGAGCACTTCCTGGCACACGTGGCTCACGCTGGAGCCTTGGACAAGCAGCAGCAAGTGAACACCTACATCACCGGGCTACTCGAACCACTAAAGACCGATGTCAAGCTCCAGAACCTGTAGAACATGGAGATGGCCATGCCCGTTGCTAGGGCATATGAACAACGCCTATCAGTGGTCTCCGATGCCAACAAGTCAGCGGCCTCCAACTCGGCCAACCAACCGCTGGCCTTGAAAGCTCCTCCATCGACACCTCAGACACCGGCACCTACAATAGCAACACCACCGGCTGCACCACCGCACCCCTTCAAGCGCCTTACTGCTGAGATGGCAGAGCGCCACCGATCGGGGCTATACTTCAACTGTGACAAGCCCTTCAGCCGTGGCCACAAGTGCAAGCATCTCTTCGGCATCACGTCCATCAACAACTACGACGCCGACAACGTCGACAATAGCCTCCTCATCATGTTAGGTACGACACAGTCCACTTTTCGTGGCTACCGCCCAATGTACCTTGCAGGAGCGGTGCTAGGCACCGGTGCCCAAATACTGGCCACACGGGTGCCACACACAACGTCATTGACATCAACTTCGCTATTCTCATCGGCCTCCTCGAGCAGCGCATCAACACCACGATCCTCGTTGGCAGCAGCAACGAAGTGTCGTGCTAGAGGGCATCCTTTAGCGTACCACTCCGTGTTGACGCGGAGACCTTCCAGAGCGATGCCTTCCTCCTCAACATCGGCAACAATGTTGACATCATCCTGGGCACGCCTAGGTTGGCAGACCTAGGCCGTCTAATGTGGGACTTCACCACCATGGAGCTGCAATACTACCACAACGGGCGCCCCATCTCCTTCATCATCGTCCTTCCTCGACATACTCCGCAAACCATCCTCGCCCTACTAGCAATGCTGCCTATCACATTGGCACCACGGGAGAAGCCAGCAACACCACCGGCACCATCATCGCCTCCTCGCCACATCATGAATCGGGCAAGCCGGTTTTGTCTCACCAATGCCCTCAACTACGTCAGCATCATCGACACAGTCTTCGGCCATCTTCGTCACGCCATACTCCAACTGCAGTTACTATGCCACATCGCCCTCACCATTGGCAATGGCACTGCCGCTCTAGCATGGTCTATTGACCAAGGCCTGCTCTTCTTTGACGGGCACTTCTACATCCCAGCAACTTTGCCACTGCTACCAAACCTGCTAGAGGCACTCCTACTCGGTGGACCATCACACATGAGGTACCTCACGCTCGGCTGCCACCCACTAACGGCGCCTCAGCATAATGTCACCCCCTCGGGTATTCTGCTGGGCCAGGCATAGGCACAGGGGATGATCTCCTCCACTACGATGATCTTCTTGGAGGACTTGGGTTGCCAACTCCTCCACTTTGACAATGTCTACATCGGGCGTGACCCAACTCCGATCGCCCTTGACTTTCCCCAGATGAGTTCAACGGGCGTGACCTCATGTTTGGCACCATGCTAGACTTGACGACGACGCCACCTTCATGCTCCATCTCAACCATCGGGCGCTAGGTACCTAGCTACATCCTGCCCAATGATGCTAATAGGACCTACTAAAAGCTCTAGTTTAGTTTTGGTGAATTGATGAAACCCTAAGTGCTAACCTAGTTTATCAAAGTGATTATAAGATAGGTAGCAATACTCCAAGTGATGAAACAATGGTGAAAATCATGATGATGGTGATGGCATGGTGATGACCAAATGCTTGGACTTGGAAAAGAAGAAAGAGAAAAACAAAAAGCTCAAGGCAAAGGTGAAACTTGATAGGAGCTTTTTTGTTTTGGTGATCGAGACACTTAGTGAGTGTGATCACATTTAGGATCGATAGCCATACTATTAAGAGGGGTGAAACTCGTATTGAAATGAGGTTATCAAAGTGCCACTAGATGCTCTAACTCATTGCATATGCATTAGGATCTAGTGGAGTGCTAATACCCTTGAAAACATTTGTGAAAATATGCTAACACAAGTGCACAAGGTGATACACTTGGTGGTTGGCACATTTGAGCAAGGGTAAAGAAGATAGAGTTGAAAAGGAGTTAGTCGTGCTGGTCACAGAGTGACCGGACGTGTCCGGTGTATCTATCGGACGCGTCCGGTATTTTATTCAGACTTCGGATAGTCAGATGGAAGTGACCGGACACGTCTGGAATCTGGACTAGATGCGTCCGATATTTGGACACGAGGTGGGCGACTAAGTGAAAGTGACCGGACTTTGGCTCAGTGGAGTGACCGGATGTTGATGAGTTACTGTTTAGCATCATGTCAAAGTGATATAGCCCGATACAGGATTGCAGAGAGCGACCGGACGCGTTCGGTCACCACACCAGACGCGTCCAGTGTGAACCAGCAAGTCTCGGGTTTTTAGCGCAATAATTCATCGGACGCTGGCAGCGTCCGGTTCGGTGTGACCAAACGCGTCCGGTTGGCCCAAAGCAGCTCTGGGAGCTCTCTGGACTTGACCGGACGCTGCGTCTCCCACATCCGGTCGTTTCTAACAATGCGTCCGATCAAGTAGTATTACTATGCGCAGAGATAGCCGTTGGGCGCCAATGAGGGACACATGGCGGTCGGGCTGCGACCGGACGCATCCGGTGCACACGACCTGCGTGTCTGGTCATCCCGCAGTCAGCCCAATAATTGAGCCAATGACTCTATTGTTTGGGGGTGTCTATGAATATCGTTTGGCCGGCTCTAGCTCACTCTCTTGGCCATTTGCATTGACATAGCAACCTTGTGAGCTTAGCCAAAGCCCTCCCACTCATCTCCATCATTGATTCATCATCTTTGTGAGATTGGGAGTGAATCTAAGTGCATTGCTTGAGTGTTTGCATCTAGAGGCACTTGGTGTTCGTGTTTCGCTGCGGGATTCACTTGTTACTCTTGGTGGTTGCCGCCACCTAGATGGCTTGGAGCAGTGAGGATCGTCGAGCGGAGGTTGGTGATTGTCTTCGGCTCCGATCGTGGTGATTGTGAGGGGTTCTTGACCTTTACCTGATGAAGAGTCAAAAGGTACTCAAGTAAATTGCTCGTGTCTTGTGTGATCCTCATCTTGTGTTGGTTGTGCGGCACCCTATTGAGAGTTTGTCATGTGATGCCAATTAGCGCGTGAGCCTCCAAGTGAGTGAATCGTCACAACGGGGACTAGCTTGCCCGCAAGCAAGTGAACCTCGGAAGAGAAATCATTGTGTCTTGATTGTCACCTTGGTATTCATTGGTATTCACTCATTGGTCACTTGCCACGGTGGTATACCTCTCTACCACTCTCTTGTATTTCATTATACATTCACTTGAATAGAGCTAGTGGTAGTTAAGACTAGATAGTATATCATTTAATTGTATTACTCTCACTAGGTTGATCACCTAGGTGTATATTAGTGACATAGCTTTGTTGTGATATACTAGAGATCGTAGAAAATAGAATTGGGTAGGTGGCTTGCAACCCCAAGTATAGTGCTAGCACAAAATTCACTTCGACATCTTATTGACTAATCATTTGTCTTAGTGTTGTTGTAGAAATTTTTAATAGTCTATTCACCCCCTCTAGCCATTAGGACCTTTCACCCACAACTTTGCTGCACCACCACAAGAGATGCTCCACTTCTCCATCAATGTCGCCATCCACCATCCCTTGCTCGTAGCAGCCCGCCAGGTAGCAGGATCCCTGGAAGGTCACTGACCATATCGCTACTACCTCCACGGCAACATCGGCAACCTGCTCTACTACCTCGAGTTCACCATCGATCGCATGAGGGATGACGTGATCCGAGCTGACCCAGTTCACGGTTGCCTCCTCATCTGCATGGAGGCCATTCTACCAGGGCAAGCTTTTCCACCAGACGACGTCAACGATTGGGCCTTGCTTCAGCATGAGGACGCGCTGAGCAGAGAAGGGGGGTTGATGTCATATGAGTTTGGTTTGTCTAGGAAAGGAGAATCCAATCTATAAGGGTACCTCCCTTTGTTGCTTGGAACACAAGTCCTATAAGGACTATAAAAATAGAGGAGATATAATCGATCTAATCTAAGCAAGAACAGAGCTATTGCTCTTCCTCTATCCCTCTCTCTCCCTCTCTCTCTCTGTCGCGTCACCACCTCTTCCTACCCTAAACCCTAGCCGCCACTACCCCCAGCCCTAGCAGCCCCAGCCAAGCGACCTCTTACGGGAGCAATAGAAGAATGGAAATGGAGTTTTCTTGTGCTACTCATGTGGCCTTTATTGTTAACTCTATTATTTCTTCTTATTCAAAATATATGTAGCTCCCCTGCATATTCTCGAAAATGAAATGGCATTTTCTGGGGAGTAAACTGAATCTGAGTATTTCTAACTGAGTAGAGGATCCATTAATTTGGCCCGTTAGATCAAGGGAATAAGGGATCACAGAAGGAGCCTCCATGTTTGAGTTAGTTTAGGAGAGAACGGATCTTCTACTATAAATGTGGTCATGTAGGAGGAATCTGTTGGCCCATAGGATCACCAGTTCAGGCGAGTGAAGCACTCATCGATCTTGCCGAGCACCCGCTAGTGTTGCCGAGCACCCACTAGCCGTGACGACCACGAGTAGGCATTGTCCGTCCCACACACTATGTCTAGAGCTAGAAGAAGGGAGAACAGAGCAAGCACGCACAATACAAGACACCAGCGTTGGCCGAAGGCCTGTCTGTGAGATGGCAAATCTGAACTCTTTTTACTGAGTTGCCGTGGTAGTCTATTTATACAACTCTATCTATCTAGTCCTAGTACAGCCCACATGCTGTAACAGTAACAAGATAACACTGGCAGGGCTGACTCTGTGTTGGCCACTACATGGCTACAGTGCTGCAGGTGTGCCGTGCGACGCCTGCACCTGGAGTGGCTACAGTATCACAGCAGGGGGGTCTTTTCGGCGTTGCCTTCCCTTGCTGTGTTCACACAAGGTAACAGTAGATTAGCTAACAATCTTCCCCTAATCCTACTGCTAACCCTTGTACCCCTTCCATGTCGATCATCTCCTTCAGCTCCATGAGTCGAAGTCGTCCGAGCGGCTTGGTGAGGATGTCCGCGAGTTGCCGACCAGTTTCAACGAACTCGATGACAATCTGCCCTCCATCGACACAGTCCCTGAGGAAGTGGAACTTTACGTCGATGTGTTTGCTCCGGTCGTGCAAAACTAGATTCTTCGCGAGGGCGATGGCGGGTTGGTTGTCCATCATCAGTGCTGGTGGGTGAGGTTCCACGCCGGTCAGCTCACCCAGTAGCCCACGTAGCCACACAACTTGGCACACTGCTGTGGCTGCCGCTATGTACTCTGCCTCGCACGTAGATAGCACCACCACCTTTTGTTTCAGCGACAGCCATGAAATTGGGGCCGACCCGAGGATGACGAGCACGCCAGAGGTGCTCCGTCGTCCGTCGATGTCCCCCGCCATGTTTGCATCACTGAACACAGTGAGCTGCGGCCTACTCCCACTAGTTTTGGGAAAGATGATCCCTTGATCCACTGTCCCTTTGACGTAGCATAGTAGCTGCTTCACCGCAACCCAGTGATCCTCTCTAGGATCCTCCATGAAGCGACTAATGTAGCCCACGGTGAACGCAATGTCTGGCCTCGTGTGGACTAGGTACCGTAGACCGCCGACGATGCTCCGGTAGAGTGTTGCATCCACCTTCGCTACGGTGCTGGCCTTCGTCAGCTTCAGCCTCTCCTCCATTGGAGTCACGCATGGCTTGCACTCAGCCATGCCACTCTGCTCCAACAGCTTGGAGGCATACGCGCTCTGACCGAGCATGAGTTCCTCCTTCCCCTGTCTCACCTCGATGCCGAGGTAGTAGGAGAGTGCGCCGAGATCGCTCATTCGAAAAGTAGCCTCGCCATCTCACGCTTGAAGCTGTTGATGTCCTCCGTGTGCGCGCCGGTGACAATCAAGTCATCCACATACACGCCGACCACGAGCTCTTCCTTCCCCCGTCATCGCGTGTAGAGCGCATGCTCGGTTGCACACCGTCGAAACCCAAGCTCCCTCATGCTCGGGGGGCCTGCCATAGCCCGTAGAGCGCCTTGCGCAGTCAGAGCACCCTGTGCTCCTCTCCCTTGATGGCGAACCCTGGAGGTTGCCTAACGAAGACCGTTTCCGCTAGCTTGCCATTGAGGAAGGTCGATTTAATGTCCAAATGATGGACGCACCAGTCCTTTGCTACTGCCAAGGCTAGTAGCAAACGAACCAACTCCATGCGCGCTACTGGTGCAAAGACCTCCTCGAAGTCGATGCCCTCGCACTGAACAAAGCCTCGGGCGATGAGGCACGCCTTGTGCTTGACAATGGCACCAAGCTCGTCCTTTTTGACCTTGTACACCCACTTCAGGCTGATCGAACGGCATCTTGGAGGTAGATCTATGAGCTGTCAAGTCTCGTTTTCCTCAATCGCCTTCATCTCCTCCAACATCGCCCGTCGCTAGTTTCCATCGTGCTCGGCTAGCGTGAACGTGGGTGGTTCCTCTGCACTGATGAGTAGCAGCTCTGCATCATTGAGCAGCCTGCCTGCCAGATCTAAGGGACCTGTGCCGCCGTCGATGTCATCCAGCCTGCGGAACCTCCTCACCTTTGTGGTAGGCGTCCACAAACTCAGTGATGTCACTTGGAGGTGAGGCAAACTCGATCGGCGTCGATGGAGTTCCCTGTTCCGTTGGAGTGCCTAGCATAGCACCTGAAGTGCTTGGCACTGCTTCTAGACAGCTTGTCATAACTCCTGTAGTGTTCGGCCACACTGTAGGAGTGTCCAGCCTCAGTCTTGGAGCGGTTGGCACCACTACAAGACGTCTTGGCTCCACCACAGGAGTGCTCGGCACCCATCCTGAAGTGGTCTCCACCACTTCAGAACCTCCCGGCACCACTCTTGGCGTGCTTGGCATCCCTCTAGAAGTGCACAACACTCCTCCCGGAGTGCTCGGCATCCCTTCCAAAGTGCTCGGCATTGCCCCAGGAGTGCTCGACTCTACTGCCGGAGTGCTCGACACCTCTTCCCCAGCATCTCCACCACCATGGATGACCAAGTGTTCGACGACAAAGGCGTTGGTGAAGCCGCCAGCTTCCCCCATGCTCGGATTGCTCCAGTCCCAAGCCGCCTTCTCGTCGAACACAACGTCGCGCGAGACAAGCACTTTGTCTCCGCGTGGGTCGTAGAGCCGGTACACCTTGGTACACTCCACATAGCCCAGGAACACCATCGGTGTGCTCCTGTCCTCCAGCTTGGTGAGGTTCGGCTTCATCTTCCTGACATGGCCGATGCAACCGAATGTCTGGAGGAATGACACGTTTGCCTTGTACCCATACCAAGCTTCGAACGACATCTTGCCCGTCGGGGCCTTGGTCGGAGCGCTGTTGAGGATGAACACCGCCGTGGTCACCGCCTCTCCCCAGAACTTTGTCGGCATGCCTTTGGCCTTCATCATGGATCGGGCCATGCCGACCGCCGTTTGGTTTCGCCTCTCCACCATGCCATTCTGTTGTGGCGAGTATGGTGCGGTGTGGTGTTGCCCCACACACTGATCTACACAGTACGCAACAAACTCCACCAAAGTGAATTCACCACCACGATCAGTCCTTAGCACGTGGAGCTTCTTGCCGCTCTCGGCCTCCGCGTGCGTCTTGAACTTCTTGATCACCGCCGCCGCTTCGTCCTTGCTCGTCAGGAGTTGCAGCCACATGTAGCGACTGCAATCGTCCACGAGCAGGAGGAAGTACCACCGACCACCGCATGTAGCAGGCGTGATCGGCCCGCAGAGGTCGCCGTGAATGAGCTTGAGAGCTTTCTCCGCGTGATACTTGGCCGCCTTTGGGAAAGGTAGCCTCCTCTGCTTCCCGTCCAGGTAGCTGTCACACAGCTCGCCACCGTGCTTGATGTGAGGCAGCCCTCGGACCATCTTTCCCAGCCGACCAAGCGCGTCAAAGCTGTGATGTCCGAACCGGGCATGCCACATACACGGTTCCTCGGAGTGCCTTGCCGCCAGGCACACCGGCCGCTCTACCTTCAGGTCAAGCAGGTACAACTGGTTTAGGGACCTCTTCACCTTGGCAAGAAGTCGCTGCTCCTGGTCCCTGATCCTAAGGACCCTGTCCTTGATCAGTACTTTGCTACCGCACTCATCTAGCTGACCAATGCTGATGATGCTAGAACACAGCTGTGGGATGTAGTATACATCCATTAGTGCGCGGTGCTCCCCGTTCTGGTATCTGAAGATGATGGTGCTGCGCCCTTGGATAGCCACCCTTGAGCCGTCACCAAACTTCACCGTACCGGTAACATCGCCGTCGAGCTCAGAGAAGGATTCCTTGGAGCCCATCATGTGGTTGCTAGCACCAGAGTCCAGATACCACCGTTGCTCCTGGTCGGCGTCCACACATCCGAGGTGAACTTGGGCGCGCGGTTCGTCGAGGTTGACGGTCTTTAGGGCCCTCCCAGGTCCTTCCACCATTGTCGCCTCTTCCTTCTTCTCGGCCTCGATGTCGTGCAGTGCATAGAACATCGCCATCAGGATAGTGGCCTCATCCTCATCATCGGCTTGCGCCAGACGAGCCTGAGCCTTCTTCTCCTGCTTGCGATTTGGGCACTCCTGTGCCCAATGGCCCATCTTCCTGCAACGCCTGGGCCATTGGGGTCGACCTGCTTCTTCTTCGAAGAAGCCCTGCCGCGGTGCTTGCCCTTGCCACCGCGACTGGAGGAGGCTGCCTTCCCGGAGTTCCTCCGAGCAACCCACTCCTCTTCCGTCAGTAGGAGTTTCCCGCTGTCCTTCGTTGCTATCGCCTGCTCCAGGCGCTCGTCCATCGCCCGCAAATGGCCTGTCACATCCTCAATGGTGAGGGTGGACAAGTCCAGCATCGTCTCTATGGAGAGAGCGATCTAGATGTACTTTGCCGGAACGAAGTGGAGGTACTTGGAGACCTCCTCCTCTTCGTCGATGGTGACGCCGTGGCTCTTCAGCTTGCTGATGAGCGTCTGCAGGCGGAGGGAGAAGTTCTCCACCGTTTCACCATCCTTGAACTTGAGGATAGCATACTCCTGCTTCAGAAGCTGTGCCGTCACCTTCTTTGCGTGGTCGGAACCGACGCGCATCGCCGCAATAGCCTCCCACGCCTCCTTAGCCGAGCTCTTCGTCCCCAACAGCTCCCTATACTCCGCCGGTACAGCAGTGAGGATAGCCTCCAACGCTGACATGTCATCCTCCTCATTGTCGGTGCCCTTGTCAACAGCATTCCAGAGCCGTCGGGCTCTGAGCTTGACCTTCATGGTAACCGACCACTCTCCATAGTTGATGCGAGTCAGCGTTGGCCAACTGGTGCCGCTAACCTCCCGCACCGTGCGAACAACGACCTCCCCTCGTGGCTGGGCAGCCACAGCAGTGCCACTACTGTCGCCCAACTTAGAACCTCCCGTCGTCGCCATCGGTTAGATTGACGACGGCACTTGTATGACTCTGATACCACTTGTTGGCCCATAGGATCACCAGCTCAGGCGAGTGAAGCACTCGCCGGTCTTACCGAGTACCCGCTAGTGTTGCTGAGCACCCACTAGCCGTGCCGGCCACGAGTAGGCGTTGTCCGTCCCACACACTATGTCGGGAGCTAGAAGAAGAAAGGAGAACAGAGCAAGCACGCACAATACAAGACACCAGCGTTGGCCGAAGGCCTGTCTGTGAGATGACAAATCTGAACTCTCTTTACTGAGTTGCCGTGGTAGTCTATTTATACAACTCTATCTATCTAATTCTAGTACAGCCCACATGCTGTAATAGTAACTAGATAACACTGGCAGGGCTGACTCTGCGCCGGCCACTGCATGGCTAGAATGCTGCAGGTGTGCAGTGCGGCGCCTGCACCTGCAGCGGCTATAGTATCACAGCAGGGGGCATTTTCGGTGCCGCCTTCCCTTGCTGGGTTCACACAAGGTAACAATAGATTAGCTAATAGAATCCTCCATTTGGTTTGATGTCAGCCTCTGAAGTATCATTGCATTTGTAGTCTACCATGTACAGATACATATTGTTGCCCATTTTTTGGTCCCCAATAATTAATTCCTCGTCTGCATGGAATTCTTTATAAAGGCTGATATATATGTCTCATCCACTAGCATGTACCAACAACAGTGCAGCGCTTTCAAGGTATGCATCTTACATGTGTAGAAGCTGCATACATTTCTGACTTCTGAGCACCCTATACACCACTGTCTAATGAAAAATCGTCAAGTTGTAGTATGTCACTTTGCTCGCTGGTCGTTGACAATTACAACACCACCTTCGATGTGATTTCTTATGCACACATAATAATGTGGCAGGAGATGGCACACATCAGGCTGGAGGCTGCTCGCGTGCTCTTGAGATGTCTAATAAGTGGCAGGTCACTGATGCATCCTTGTTGCGATGCTGTAAAATGCTGAAGGGTGCTGCACATGAATGCGATGACAGGCTGCACAAATGCAAGCAGAGAATCCTAGAAGGCAACTGAAGGAATAGGAGGTGAGAATTTCCATTGCAGTCAGCTGTCAGAGATTTTCCATTGCAGTGACTCTTCTGTCCCCGCCCCTGACTGCGAAACCCCTACTGATGAGTTGACTAGTAGTCCTCTTTCCTCACTCTATCACCGTCCATATGCCAGCTGTATGGACAGCAAAAGCAAGGTGTGAACAAATGAATTCCCCCTTGATCACCATCTCTTGAGCAGTAGTAGGAAGCTCGCAACAGGTAGCAATACTCCAGTAAGGTGCCAGCAAGGTACGAGATTTTCTCTGATACCCACATGTTTCAGTTGCACCAATAACAAATTGCTTCTCCTTATAGTGCTACTCTGTTAGTTCCGGCCAAGGTGATGTACACCGTAGGCAAGAACCAGAGTTCTCTGATGAACTCAAACACAACACAAAACACAACGCTATCGCTTGGACACAAAGTTTTGGTGCTGCGAACAACTGAGCAGTTTTTCTGGGTTTTTTTTTTTGCTTCTCTCCTTTTATTCTCAGGATTACATGCAGGAAGTTACAGCGATCAGCCACACATCGCACTACTGAGCAAGTCCATCCCCATGCCCACGATGCTGCTGAAGACTCGTTCCTTCAGGGTCATGCGCGAGCTATTCTCGTCATGCCCTCCTACTCGCGCGGCCACCACAGATCGGAGCCCGCGCGCATGCAGTGCTAGTAACAGAAACATGCAAAGCTAAATAAAGTATCCTATGACCAAGGCTGTAACTAACAAATCTCCTCCTACGCCTTGTTCATGGACTGTACATCAATGAGGCCGATCTTGGAACGCAACTCACAGAACTGCTGAGGCTCCAATGCCTTCGTCAACATGTCTGCAAGCTCTTCAGCTGTCCTGACGGACTGCAGCTTCACCCTGTCCTCTTCGATACATTCCCGTATATAATGATATCTCACATCTATATGTTTGCTACGGTCATGAAAAACTGGGTTTTTACTTAGCTGAATCGCAGACTCGCTGTCAATCTTCAGAGTAATGGCCCTGACCTTTTCTCCCCTGAGTTCAGCAAGGAGACGGGCCAACCAAACACCTTGGCAGGCAGCAGTAGTAGCAGCTATATATTCTGCTTCACAAGAGGATAGGGCTACTACCTTCTGCTTTTGTGATTGCCAAGTGATGATGCTGGAGCCGAGGAAGTAGAGGACTCCTGTGGTGCTTTTCCTTGTATCAATGTCACCAGCCAGGTCAGCATCACAGTAGCCAATGAGTTGTGCCTCTTTCTTCCTCTGATAGTAGCAGCCGAAATGCAGAGTCCCAGCAATATACCTCAGCACTCTTTTCACTGCCACCATATGCTCAGTAGTTGGGTTCTCCATGAAGCGACTGACATATCCCACAGCAAATGCCAGGTCCGGTCTTGAATTCACCAGGTACCGAAGAGATCCAACTATACTCCTGTAATGTGTGACATCAACAGCAGGAGCAGTACTTGACTTACTGAGATTGAGATGAGATTCCATAGGAGTATGGCTTGGGTTGCATCCAGTCAAGCCAGCGCTCTGAAGAAATTTTGCAGCATAGGCACTCTGGCTGACAGTGATGCCATTCTCCATCTGTGTCACCTCCAGACCAAGGTAATAGCGCATCATACCGAGATCACTCATCTTGAAGGTTGCCTTCATCTCCTCCTTGAAGGCACTGATGTCGTGTGAACTGCCACAGGTGATCACCAAATCATCCATGTAAACCGCCACAATGAGACGCCTTGCGCCAGCAGCACGGAGATAAACAACATGCTCGGACGTGCTCCGGATGAACCCTAGCTTGATCAGTGATGCATCCATCTTGGAGTACCATGCACGAGGGGCTTGGCGGAGTCCATAGAGGGCCTTGTTCAAGTGAAGCACCTTGCGTTCTTGGCCCTTTATCACGAAGCCGGGCGGCTGCTCGACATAGACGTCCTCCAGAAGCTCCCCATTCAGGAAAGCGGACTTCACGTCCATGTGATGGACAGTCCACCCCTCACTGGCAGCAAGTGCAAGCAGTAATCTCACAGACTCAAGCCTGGCCACCGGGGCGAACACTTCATCAAAATCGATCCCCTGGCGCTGGACATAGCCCTTTGCAACAAGGCGGGCTTTGAACTTGGTGACCAGACCGGCTTCATCTCGCTTCGTCTTGTAGACCCACTTGAGGTCTATGGGGCGCACACCAGGGACAGGATCGACGAGCTCCCAAGTGTCATTCGCCTCAATTGAGGTGAACTCGTCAAGCATGGCGTGGCGCCAATTCTCCTGCTCCATTGCTTCCTTGAATGACGTCGGTTCAGCTTCGCTAGCCAGCAGCAACTGCTCCTCCAACTCCTGTGCAGCTAGCCCAGGGTCTGTGGCTGGCCCCAGGATGTTGTCCATTGCACGATAGTGCAGTGGTACGTTGCTGTCGTGGTCAGCGTCCAGGTGTTGTGATGCACCGGCTCCAGGTGGTGACACGAACTCAATTGAGTCCGCGTCCAACTGCGTGTGTCCCCTCGGCGTTGCGTTCCTAGTGGCATGCACTGGAGAAGCGTGGGCAGAGGGTGCTGGCGAGCCCAATGACGCAGCAGCAGTTCCAGCCAGTGTACTCGTGCTCGTCGTTGTTGTAGTGGTGGTCGTCTCGGACGGCGTTAGGTTTTCGATGACAAAGTCGGCCGCCCCGCCTTCCTGGCCCTCGATCCAGGACCACTGCGCCGCCTCTTCAAACACCACGTCTCGGCTGATGTGCACGCGCCATGTCACCGGGTCATACACCCGATATGCCTTGGAGCTCGGTTCATACCCAACGAAGATGGTACGCTTGCTCCTGTCGTCCAGCTTCCTTTGGTTCGGCGCCGTCACCTTCATGTGCGCGATGGAGCCGAACGTGCGCAGGTGCTGAACAGCGGGGACGCTGCCGGTCCAGAGCTCGTAGGGGGTCTTGCCACCCACGCTCTTGGACGAGGAACGGTTCAGCAGGTAGACGGCCATGGTGACCACCTCACCCCAGAACTCGCCGGGAAGCCCTTTCGCCTTGAGCATGCTGCGCGCGGTCCCCACAACGGATTGATTCCGCCGCTCCACGACACCGTTTTGTTGCGGCGAATATGGCGCCGTGAGTTGACGCTGTACCCCAAGTTCGGCGTAGTACTCGGTGAAGTTGGCCGCGGTGAATTCCCCGCCACGGTCGGTGCGCAGGGCCAACATCTTCTTGCCACTCTTGCGTTCAGCAGCCGCCTGTACGCGCTTGATCGCCATAGCTGCGGCGTCCTTGGTGGGCAGTAGACAAATCCACATATAGCGTGAATGGTCATCAACGAGTAGCAAGAAGTATCGATTACCACTTGGAGTTGAGGGTGTGATGGGCCCGCAGATGTCACCATGTAGCAACTGTAGCACCTCCGTTGAACGCCTTTGTGCTTGCTGAGGGAACGGTGCCCGCCGGTGCTTGCCGGCGAGGCAGGCGTCACACACCTGCTCCACCTGGGTCAATAGAGGCATGCCCCGGACAAGGCCGTCCCTGCCCATCTTGCGCAGTGCGGCAAAGTGGAGATGTCCAAACTGGGCGTGCCAGACCCAAGCTTCCTCTTCTCCACGCGCGGCCAGGTAGACAGGCTGTGCAATGTTGACGTCGAACACATAAAGCCGTCCTGGATTTCGATGGATCTTGGCTAGCAGCAGCCGCTCCTCATCACGCACCCGCATCACCCCACCTTCAACCAGCACCTGGTAGCTGGACTCATCGAGCTACCCGGCAGAGATAATGTTGGCGGTGAGGTTGGGCAGGTAGTAGACATTGGTGATGGCGCGGTGCTCCCTGGTCTTGCAGGAGAAGATGACGGTGCCGATCCCTTCGATGCGGGCGACGGATCCATCGCCGAACCGCACCGAGCCTGTGACGCCGGCGTCGATGCGGGAGAAGGCTGCTCGCGCTCTGGACATGTGGTTCGACGCGCCCGTGTCTAGAACCCATCGCTTCGGGTCCCGGTCACCAGGCTCGTCGAAGGTGGCGAACAGTTTCTTCTCGACGAGATGTAGCTGGCCGTCGGCGTGGATCGAGGGCGCAATCGCCCGCGGTGTCGCCGGCTCCGACCCCTGCTATGGTGGCTGCTGCTCGATTTGGGGATGTATCCCCTCCTCCTGCGCACAGCCCATAGCTAGGAGTAGAGTGGGCTCACTGTCTTGGGCCACATGGGCCTGCTCCTCTGTCTTCAGCTTCCCACGGCAATGTTCGGCCCAATGGCCTTTCTTGCCGCAACGCTTGCAAATGTCGTCTGGATTGGCCCGACTCGAGCCAGAGCCGGTGCGCCCTTCGGAGTTGTGGCCGTCGCTGCCGCTGCGGGCGTCGGAGTTGCCGCGACGACCACGGCCGCGCGGCTTGCCGTGGCCCTTGCCGCGTCCGCTGGAGCTCGTGTCACCGCGGCCGGACTCCTTCTTCTTGTACGTCTCGAGCCATTGCTCCTCCGTGAGAAGTAACTTGTCACCGACGACTTGAGACGACGCAGTTTCGACGTCGTCCGCCGCCTTCAGCCGGCCGGTGACTTCTTCGATGGACAGCTCAGAGATATCAAGGAGCATTTCAATGGAGATCACAAGTTGTTTGTACCTCGGACGCATGACCCGCAGGTACTTCGCCACGACCTTCTCGTCCGGCTCGGGATCGCCGAGTGTTGCCAGCCTCTGGACGATGCCGGTGAGACGCAAGGCGAATTCTTCGATCGCCTCGCTGTCTCCGAGCTTGAGCGCCTCGTACTCGGCGCGGAGGTTCTGCGCCGTCGCCTTCCGCACACGGTCGTCGCCGATGCGGAGAGTCTTGATCGCCTCCCACGCCTCCTTGGCAGTGTCCTTGGTGGCGAGCACCGGGACCATATCTGCCGGGACGACGGTGCAGATGGCGTCCATGGCGCTGCGGTCGTCGTCGAACTCAATGTCGTCGAACTCGACGGCATCCCAGAGGTGACGAGCTTGCAGCTTCAGCTTCATGCGAAGGGACCACTCATGGTAGTTGGTTCGCGTCAGCTGCAGCCAGTTGCCGGAATTGCTACCCTCCCGGATGATTCGCTCGACGATGACCTCCCGCGGACGGCGTGCGTCGCGGGTGCGCGAACGACATGCTTCGCGCGAGCTTGGACGACGAAGAGGGGAGCGGGACGGAGAAGGCGGGCGTGGCGGCGTCTTCGTGCCGGAGTCGCCGGAGCCGGCGATCTTCTTCCCGGCTGAACGGCCACGGGGTCTTGTCGGAGACACCATGGCGACGACGAGGTTTCCCTAAGTCTAGCTTTGATACCAATTGTTAGTTCCGGCCAAGGTGATGTACACCGTAGGCAAGAACCAGAGTTCTCTGATGAACTCAAACACAACACAAAACACAACGCTATCGCTTGGACACAAGGTTTTGGTGCTGCGAACAACTGAGCAGCTTTTCTGGTTTTTTTTGCTTCTCTCCTTTTATTCTCAGGATTACATGCAGGAAGTTACAGCGATCAGCCACACATCGCACTACTGAGCAAGTCCATCCCCATGCCCACGATGCTGCTGAAGACCCGTTCCTTCAGGGTCATGCGCGAGCTATTCTCGTCATGCCCTCCTACTCGCGCGGCCACCACAGATCGGAGCCCGCGCGCATGCAGTGCTAGTAACAGAAACATGCAAAGCTAAATAAAGTATCCTATGACCAAGGCTGTAACTAACATACTCTGTCTACTTCCTGTACAGAACAGGTGAACTCCTGAGAGGAGTCTGCATAAGCGATCCTCATGGCGAGGATGGTGGCTTCAGCTTTTGTTCAGGAGACCGTGAGCAGAGTCACCTCCTACCTATTCAGCAAGCTTGACGACGAGGTGGAGGCATCCAGAGGACATTATGCTGAGAGACTTGAGATGGTGCACACCGAACTGGAGCTTGTACTCGAGAGATCTGCAAGGATGCCCATCACAGATGTGTCCCTGCTACGGCGCAGGAAGCTGCTGGAACGTGCCTTCAAGGACTGAGAATATCTGCTACACAGGTGCAGCAAGCAGCAAGCAACAAACATTTCAGAGATGGAGCAACCGGCAACAAACTCCTTCACTAAACGGATTGCACAGGTGACTCAATCATCCATATCTTCCTATTTTGCAGGGTTTTGCAAAGACAGCACTGGCTGCTCCGATGTTCGAAGATTTGAGTGGTTGGCAGAATGCGCCAACCGTTTTCTCAAAGATGTGGAGTCTGGATGCTCACCTCCGCGGTGCATGTTCTCCAACCCTCTTGTCAGAAAATTTCTTCAGGGCAAAAATCTGTGAAAGCAATAGAGATTGCGTGGAATATTAGATTAGATTGATTGGAGAGTCCTATGTGTGTATATATATATATATATATATATATATATATATATATATATATATATATATATATATAGGGAAGAGGAGATCTTGTGGCTTATAGAAACAGAACCAATAGAGATCTCTTCATATCTCTCTAACCAAATACAGTCTAACCAAATATAGGGCTGGCCGGCTATACTAGGCACAGGCCCACCATACACGCACAACACATATACATGTATATTCTAACACGCCCCCGCAGTCACAGCATCGATGGGTCGAACGTTGAGACTGGACCGAAACTCCGTGAAGACAGCAGTAGGCAAGCCTTTGGTAAAAATGTCGGCGAACTGGGACGTCGTCGGGACGTGAAGAACGCGGACAGCACCAAGAGCCACTCGTTCTCGGACGAAGTGAAGATCAATCTCAATGTGCTTGGTACGCTGATGCTGAACAGGGTTGGAAGACATGTACACGGTGCTGACATTGTCGCAGTAGACCAATGTGGCATGGTGCAGGGGTGTATGCAGCTCAGACAACAACTGGCGCAACCAAGAAGCTTTGGTGACGGCATTGGCGACCGCACGATACTCAGCTTCAGCACTGGAGCGAGAGACCGTGTTCTGGCGCTTGGAGGACCAGGAAATCAAAGTGTCACCGAGGAACACCGCGTAGCCCGAGGTGGACTTACGAGTGTCAGGACAGCCGGCCCAGTCGGCATCGGAGTAGACAACAAGATCAAGCTGACTGGAGGCTCGAATGTGTAACCCCAACTCCAAAGTGCCACGAACGTAGCACAATATGCGCTTCAAAGCTGCAAGGTGAGGCTCTCGCGGATCATACATATGAAGACACACTTGCTGCACGGCATAAGCAATGTTCGGCCATGTGAAGGTGAGATACTGCAGAGCTCCTGCTAGGCTGCGAAAATCCGTAGGATCTGCAATGGGGTTGCCATCAGCTGAGAGCTTCAGGTTGATATCAACCGGAGTAGAGCAGGGCTTGCAATCTGCCATACCAGCATGATCTAAGATGTCCAGCATATACTGATGTTGAGATAGGAAAAGACCACGGCTGGTGCGCTGAACCTGCATGCCCAGAAAATGATGCAGTTCTCCCAAATCCTTCATAGAAAATTCCCGCTGAAGCGCTGCAATAATGCGTTGGCGCAGATCCGCTGAGGAAGCAGTCAGCACAATATCATCAACATAGAGCAGGAGATATGCAGTCTCAGAACCCCGACGATAAACAAATAAGGATGTGTCCGACTTGGCCTCAACAAAGCCCAACTAGAGAAGGAACATGGCGAACCTGCTATACCAAGCACGGGGCACCTGTTTCAGTCCGTATAAGGACCTATTCAAGCGGCAGACAAAATCCGGGCGAGAAGTGTCCTCAAATCCTGCTGGCTGGGCACAGTAGACTATCTCGGAGAGGGTCCCATGGAGGAATGCATTCTTCACATCAAGCTGATGAACTGGCCAACTGCGTGAGACAGCCAACGAGAGAACTATGCGAACAGTGGCGGGCTTCACAACGGGGCTGAAAGTCTCATCGTAGTCAATGCCTGGGCGCTGGGTGAATCCACGAAGAACCCAGTGCGCCTTGTAGCACTCGAGAGAACCGTCTGCCTTGAACATGTGTTTGAAGACCCACTTGCCAGTCACCACATTAGAGCGCGGTGGTCGCGGAACTAGATCCCAAGTGTGGTTGACAAGCAGAGCTGAGAACTCCTCCTGCATAGCTGCACGCCAATGGGGGTCAGTAGGAGCGACGCGATACGTCCATGGGATCGACGACAGGGAGGTCATCTGAAGTGCCGCCGGCTTTCCCACGCGTCCTCATGGCATGCTGATTGGCCATAGGGACGATGGGAACCGCCCCAGGTGGAAGGCGAACAGTAGCAGCAGCCGGTGGTGGTGGAGCAGTTGGAGATGGAGGCCGTGGGCAACGGCTGTATGTCACCCGAACTGGTGGGACCGGCGCCATAGCAGCCTGCCCATCCCAGCGCTGGAAGCCAGGTGGAGGACCAATAGGGCGACTGCCCAGACCAGCCGGCTGGCTGCTGGAGGGGCCAGCTACTGGTGGTGCACGTGCCTGACTGCCCAGACCAGCTGGCTAGCTGATGGAGGAGCCAGCTGGTGGTGGTGCATGACCGGCTGTTGCAGCCGGGCCTGCTGTAGATGACGCGCCAGGGGCCAGGGAAGCAGCAGCAAGCCATGGGGCGCTGCTCCCTGGAAACACAGCCGCACGTGGCTGTGCAGCGGCGGCGCCGGGAGAACCTGTAGGCATAAAAATGACGACACTGGTGGAGCCATCACAGGGTCAGTAGAGTCCAAGAACTCGAAATCCTGGGGAGTAGGACGAGCGGAATCCTCGGAGAAGGGAAAGGATGTCTCATCAAAGACGACATGCCGGGATATGATGATCCAGTTGGATGACCAGTCAAGACAGCAGTAGCCTTTGTGATGAGGGGAATAGCCAAGAAAGACACACAAGGAGGAGCGGGGGGCGAGTTTGTGGGGAGTGGTGGCTGAAAGGTTGGGATAGCAACGGCACCCAAAAACACGAAGATGCTCATAAGAGGGTGAAGACCCATATAGTACCATATGAGGGGTGGAGAAATTGATTGTCTTGGTAGGGAGAATGTTAAGGAGCAGTGTGGCGGTGGAGAGGGCCTCAACCCAATAGGCTAGAGGGACACTAGCCTGGAACAGGAGGGAGCGAACAACATTATTGATGGTACGAATAATGCGTTCGGCTTTACCGTTTTGGGAGGAGGTGTATGGACAAGACATGCGTAGCTGCAGCTGCACGCCGTGAGAGAGGAAGAAGGCACAGGAAGCATGATTGTCGAACTCGCGTCCATTGTCGCACTGAATACCCTGAATAGAGACACCGAACTGTGTAGCAACATATGCAAAGAAGTTAGATAGGGTCGAAAAGGTGTCTGACTTAAACCGAAGTGGAAAAGTCCAGAGGTAGTGCGAAAAGTCATCAAGAACGACAAGATAATACTTGCATCCAGCAACACTTGGAATAGGCGAGGTCCACAAATCGCAATGTATTAATTGGAAAATATGAGTGGTTCTGGAATTGGACGCATGAAATGGCAAACGAGTATGACGCCCCAACTGACAAGCATGACATAATGTTTGACTAGCACTATTATTACATGGAATAGCAGACGATTGGGCTAGGCTAGACAAGACTTCATGACCGGGATGACCAAGACGCTGGTGCCAAAGCGAAGGACTGGAAGTGGCGATCAGAGTAGAGGCAGGCTCCTGGAACTGTAGTGGGTAAAGGGGACCGGAGCTGTCACACCTGACGATCTCTCTCCGAGAATGTAGATCCTTCACAGAACAGCCAAGAGGGTCAAACTCCATAGAACAATTGTTATCGGAAGTAAACTGACGTACCGAAATAAGATTCTTAATAAGGCCAGGAGAAACAAGGACATTATTAAGATGAAGGTTATGAGGAAAATTGGTAACGCCAGTGGAAGTAACGGGAAGAAGGTGCCCATTACCGACAACAATATGGGATGGTGATGATGAACGTGGAGTGAAGGGAGCAGTGACTATACCAGCATCAGAAGTCATATGGTTGGAGGCGCCGGAGTCGAAGTACCAGTTGCTGGATGGGGGCTGCTGCAGCGACATCATTTGGAAGTTGGCAGCCAAGCTCGCCGCATCCCAGCCTGGGGCACCAACAGCCGGGCTATAGAGGCCCGCTGGGGGCAGCGCCCACTGCTGCACGCCCGGGTGGACACCCCAGCCCTGCTGTGCGCCGGCCAGCAGTGCATGAGGCATATGCTATCCACCTAGAGGCTGCTGCACGCCGCCGAGGAGAGCGTGAGGGTGCGGGAGCGTCGATGGCCGTGGTCTAGGCCACATGTTGATGGACCCGGTCCATGGTTGATGAAGATTAGGCCAATGCGCCGATTGCTGCCCACTGTTGGGCATTTGGCCACGGCCACCACCACCGCGCTTGCCGCGCCAGGCGCGCTTGCCCCCCCCACCATTGGAGGGCTGCTGCTGACCCGGCGGCCGCTGCTGTGGAGGCGTGGCTGGAGGTGCTGGAGGAGCAGACGTCGGCCGCTGGAGGGGGCGGCAGCCCCGGCATGAAGAGCAGTAGCCGGCGCAGTCACCTCCATGGTGAGCTCTTCAAGGAGAAGATCATTGCGGGCCTGCAAAAAGGAAGGGAAGGGATGCCCGCGACGAAGGTGGAGCCCAATGGCTTCAAAGCGGCCATTGAGACCGCGGATGAGGTTTAACACAAGCGTGCGGACTAGAACGGGTTCGCCAAGGTCGCGGAGAGCATCAGCCATGCCCTTGAGCTTCCTGCAATAGGTGGTGATGTCTTGATCGCCTTGCTTGAAGTTGCGGAATTCCGCGTCGAGGTGGAGGGCGCGGGTTTCGTGATTCCCACGGAACTGGGACTCAATGGCGAGCCATGAGACACGGGCAGTGTTGCCCGGTTCGATGGCGGTCTCGGCGAGGGCATCGGTGATGGTGCCGCCGAGCCAAGTCCGAACGACGTAGTCCATGCGTACCCAATCTGGCGAGGTGGGAGTGGACACGTCGGAGAGAACGTGACTCTCCAGAGAGTGGCACAAGGAGACGGATGTTCTGCACAGCCACAGCTTGGGCATGCAGATTGATCAAGGCTGCGGCCTCGTGCTGGAGGAGAGCATCCTGGAGGGGATCGTCACCGGCGTCGGAGTCTTCGCCGCCGGAACCGTCGTCACTTCCAGGGAGGGGTTCGGTCGCAGCACGCTCGAGGGCGGCACGAGCCAGGGCAGCGCGGAGGCGAGTGTCGGCGGCGTCGCGCTCAGCCTGCGCTGCAGCAGCCACGTGGTCAGCCTCAGCCACGCGGGCGAGGGCAGCGGCGTGGCGAGCCTGGGCCGCGCGCTCGCGGTCCTCCTTGGCGAGGCGAGCAGCGTCGGCATGGGCGCGCTTCTCCTGGGCAGCGATAGCTGCAGCACCAGAGGTGTCGGTGAGGATGCCGGAGGCTGCGCTCGAGGACTGCGGAGCGTGCGGCTGGGGAGCAGGGGGTGGAGGATCGCCGGCCATGATTGGTGCTGCAGAGGATGCGCACGCGAATTTGCGGCGAGCAGGAGCGGAAGGGAACCCTAGACTCTCTGATACCATGAAAGCAATAGAGATTACGTGGAATATTAGATTAGATTGATTGGAGAGTCCTATGTACATATATATATAGGGAAGAGGAGATCTTGTGGCTTATAGAAACAGAACCAACAGAGATCTCCTCATATCTCTCTAACCAAATATAGTCTAATCAAATATAGGGCTGGCCGGCTTTACCAGGCACAGGCCCACCATACACGCACAGCACATATACATGTATATTCTAACAATCTGCAGTACAACAAGGTGCAATAAAGCATACTCCGTCGTGTTCACATATGGCCCATGCGTGTGGAAGGGCGTGGTGTCGAGGCAGCACTTGAATTTCTCTATGAAGATTGCATGATGCCGACGAGAAGTTTTGCTCTCGCACTAATGATGCGACTGTCAGAGAGCACGGACATTGTTGGGACTGCTATAAGATGCTTGCAGTCATTCACATCTTCGATGAAGCATACTGCTGAAGCTGTAATGGGAGAACTCACTCGACTTCCTCTGCAAGATATTTCTGATTCAGGCACTTTTGCTCCTTGTTTCAGCATGCAAGATTTGTGCCACGAGGACACCCAGTTTTGGCGACGGGATGCATTATGTTGCAAACCAAAAGGTTGTGCTGGATCAAACACCCCATCAGAACTATCATCCAGATTCCCAGAGCAGCTTATCCTGGTACATGTCGAATGCTATGTTTTGGCCTCTGAGTGCACCAACTTGCATAACAACAAAGGAGACGGAGCTGTCAAAAATGTCGTGGGTGATTGGCCAGCTCTGAAGCTGGGAGTGGGTTTTTCGCGCCTCATTTCTTCCAAGATAGCATGCCAGGGACGACTGCATTTGAGATCATTGAAGGGAAGGCACTGCCCGTTATTAGTGATAGCCTGCAACAAATGGATGAGACAGTGCGATCGAAAGCAATAGACCATTACATATGCCAGCCTGATCAGATGGCTTATAGAATGGCTTGGTGTTCAGGACATGGTGCTGCCTACTTCATCGTGCGGAAATCAGGCCCCGGAACAGCAAGTGTGTCCAAATCTAACAGCAGATTAAGGATCCAGAGAGCTGTTAAGAGAGGCGGTTCGAGCGTGAGTGATGAACGAGCAGGAATTCATGCTTCGCCAATGGAGTAGATATATGGTTAGGTTCGACCATGTGCCCTAGCATTTGCCACTTTTGATAAAGGTCATGATCATGAGTGACCGTGCCATAGCTTGTACAAAAATACTTGAATCATAGGGTGTTCTTTTCAGTGAGGCGATGCTAATGTGTAAAAACGGTTTGGTTATGTAATATGCTGTTCAACAGTACTAGATTACTTTTCCATCTAAAAATGCTGCAGGTGTATATTTTCTTACGAATACATATATCTTGTTCCTTGTTTGCTTGCCTTTTACCTCAACGGCTTGTTTGGATGACATGATTGTGCACAATAACTGTCGTCGTGCTGTTTATTTGTATGTGGCTTGCATTCAAAACTTCCAAAGAACTTTTGGCTGTCCGTGTCCCTCTGACTGAGAATAGCAGTTGTTGAAGTATATACTAATTAGCCAGTCTCAATATCGAGTTTCAATATATAATTACCAAGAGTGCCACGTCAACTCCATCACAATACACAATTTCGAGACAAAATTTCATAGGTTAGTCATATCATTTAATTGTTATATGGTGATATGATTATATATGGCATATAGCCTTGCAATTGCATACAAATCTTTGCTCATTTCGCGCAGATCCTTGAAACTGTGTGAGAATGAAACAAATTGCTCTCAGCGGATGTTTCATCATGTTTCATTGTGTTGGTATGTTCTCATCCTGATGAAACTCTTTTTCTATTTTTCTTCATGAATACCATGCCAAATAAACAAATTTATCTGTTTGTCACAGCTTTAAATGAGAATGAAACTCCTGCAAAACTCCCACTTTGATTGGCCTAATTAAGAGCATGAGGCTGCCCTGTCTAGGCGGTATCAGAGAGTGTCTACGTAGCATCTTTTGTGCATGTTCACTCGAGCTCAGGGTCGCACCATGCAAGCAAGTGGGCATAAAGAGCATTCCCAATGATCTAGATTTGTCATGTGGGGCCGCCATTACTCCTGCAAGGAGCACAGGAACAGGACCGTGGAGGCCCCCAGCGCGCGATGTAACTGCGAGGTGACTGCGCCTAGATGGCGCCAGCAGCGACATTCCAGGATCATCATGCAGGGAAGGCAAGATTTAAGGGATTTAAGGAGTTTGTTTCCTTTTGTTTAGCAGGCCAAGTGCCTATATAATCTGTGTACCAGTCCTCATTTGGAATTAAACAATAACAACTACCTTCCTAATCTCCCTCTTCCTCTCAATCTCAACTCCCTCACAATTGGGCGCGCAGGGGATAAACCCCTCACCATTACCGGACTAGGCTACGAACTACGTAGCTAAGGCCTGCTACCGTTCTAGGCCCTGATGAATGATGTCCTGCAGCCATACCTCCGATGCTTCATCCTTGTCTTCTTCGATGACATCCTCATCTTCAGCGAGACATGGGCTAACCATCTCCGCTGTGTCCACACCGTCATCGCCACGCCGCAGTAGCACCTCCTGTTCATCAAACGCTCCAAGTGTGCCCTCGATGTGGAGTCGATCTCCTACCTGGGCCACATCATCTCGGTAGCAGGCCATGGACCCAGCCAAGGTCCAAGCGGTGTGGGAGTGCCCGGCGCCACGCTCAGCATGTGTCATCCGAAGCTTGGTTACTATAGAAAATTCATCCACGACTACGGCACTATCGCAGTGCCCCTCAACGACCTACTCAAGGAGGGGTTCTTGTGGTCCAAGGAGGCCATGGAGGCGTTCAACGCCTTAAACAAGGCCATCACTATAGCTCTCGTCCTAGCACTGCTCGAGTTCCACCGTCCCTTCGTGGTCGAGTGCGATGCCTCCACCCACGGCTTTGGCGCCATCTTGCTGCAGGACCAACACCTGATCACCTTCTTCAGCCGGCCGGTGGCTCCATGACATTGCTCGCTAGTTGCCTAGGAACACTATTTGATTGGCCTCGTGCACACCGTCCTCCATTGGCGGCCATACATGTGTGGATAGCGTTTCCTAGTATGGACTGATCATTACAGTCTGAAATTTTTGTTGGATCAGCGACTCACCACCATTCCACAACACCACTGGGTGGGCGAGCTGCTAGGCTTCGATTTCAAAGTCGAGTACTAACCAGGCGCCTCCAACACAATGGCCAACGCACTGTCGCGCAGAGACACAGAGGAGGGCACCATCCTTGCTATCTCAGCACCCCACTTTGACTTTGTCAATCGCCTATGCTAGATATAGACCATGGATCCCACTATGGTAGTCATCTGCGACAACATTGTGGCTGGCCAGCGGGGGGCGCCATGCTCTATCTCGTCGACGACTTGGTGGCATTCAACACTAAGCTTGACATTCCGCCTGGGTCGCCTCTACTTCAGGAGCTGGTGGTCACTGTCCACGAGGATGGCCACGGAGGCATGCAGTGCACGCTGCACCATCTCCGACGTGACTTCCATGCACCCAACCTTCACACCATGGTCCAGGACTTCATCCACGTGCTGCTCGACGTGCCAACGCTACAAGTACGAACACCTCCACCTAGCGGGTCTACTCTTGCCGCTCCCTATTCTGACCATGGTGGTGGGCGAACATCGGATTGGACTTCGTCGAGGCACTTCCCAAGGTGGGCAGCAAGTCGGTCATCCTCACAGTTGTTGATCACTTCAGCTAGTATTGCCACTTCATCCCTCCTCGCCCACCAATACACAACAGAGACTATGCCCCAGGCCTTCTTCAGTGACATTGTTTGCCTACACGGGATACCACAGTCCATGGTGACGGATAGCAATATGATGTTCACGTCCAAGTTCTGGCATGAGCTCATGTGTTTGTCAAGTGCCAAGCTTCATATGACATCAGTATTCCATCCTGTAGTCCGATGGCCATAACGATGCCACCAACAAGGTAATTGTCATGTACCTGCGGTGCTTCACAAGAGACCGCCTCCACCAATGGCTGCGTTGGCTACCGTGGGCTGAGTTCGTCTACAACACCGCCTTCTAGGCAGCTCTCAAGGACAGCCCTTCATGATCATCTACGATCGCAATCCACTGACCATCTGCTCATATGAGCTAGGTGAGACACGTGTGGTGGCTGTCGCCAAGAACATGGCAGACCGCGACGAGCTACTGGCCGACGTTCGCTACCGCCTTGAATAGGCTAGGTGATCTACAAATGCCATGACATGCACCTCCAGGGTGTCTCCTATGCCGTTGGTTACTAGGTGTGGCTCTGACTCCGCCACCGTCCAGCAGCATCCCTCCAAACTCAGATATAGGGGAAGCTAAAGCCACACTACTATGGGCCGTACCACATCACCGAGCTCATCAACACAGTCGCCATTTGGCTCGCCCTTATGCCCTAGGCCCGTCTGCACGACGTCTTCCATGTGGGCCTCCTCAAGCCATTCGTTGGTACACCTCCGACCGCGCCTCCACCATGCTAACCCTACACCATGGTGCAATAGCCCCTGAGACGGAATGCGCCATCCGTGAACACCTCACCCGCGACGTCCGCCAAGTCCTCATTCACTAGAAGGACAAGCCAGCCTCCTCCGCCACCTGGAAGGATGTGGACCTTTCATTGAGCGCTATCCATCATTTCAGCTAGAGGACAAGCTGCTAGTTGAGGGGGCATAGATGCCATGTGGGGCCGCCATTACTCCCGCAAGGAGCATAGGACCAGGGTCACGGACACCCCTAGCACGACATAGGTGCACGGTGACCACGCCTAGATGGTGCCAACAGTGACATTTCAGGATCAGCATGCAGGGAAGGCAAGATTTAAAGGATTTAAGGAGTTTGTTTCCTTTTGTTTAGCACGCCAAGTGCCTATACATTCCGTGTACCGGTCCTCATTTAGAATTAAGCAATCACATCTACCTTCCTCTCAATCTCACCTCCCTCACAGTTAGGCGGGCAGGGAATAAACCCCGTGCCACTACCGGACCAGGTTACAAACTATGTAGCCGGGGCCCTCCTATCTTGAGCACCGATGCCTTGACAAGCTTTGAGCTAGCTGCTACCTTGAGCACCGATGCCTTGACAAGCTTTGAGCTAGCTAAATCAATTTTTCTGAATAGTGCAAGACAAGGGACTAGCATGAACTCAAAAAATAGTCTTGCACGCTTCACGATGCCCTTCTCTCTCACAACACTATATAATTGTTGTTGTCTCCCTCCTCCATATTTGCTAGGTTAGAGTTAGTGCTAGCTTATATTAATTATTGGAGATGCTCTAAGCATGCAGGCACGAGCAAGCGGAGACGCCATGCATTTATTTTGCGCCAAGCCTTGATAGGTTCCGGTGGTCTGAGCAAGTGGGTGTATCATATATGCATGCATGAGCAGGCACGAGCCTCTCTCCACCTGCGGATCAGTCCGGGATCCCCGCAGGGATGCCCCTATCCAAAGGAGCCCTAAGGAAGACGCAAATCCCCACCTCACGTTAGATAATTTTATTTTAATTTCCTTATATGTGGTTTATTTTAATTATATATGATTATTATATATCTATTAAAAAATCAAGAGTTGTGGTTTGTCTAAACTCTTATCATCTCGAAGGTAACTAGAGTACCGTAGCAAGCCTCATCACTATTTTATTTTGTTTTCTTTTTCTTATAAAACAGATTGTCTTGTTTTTTTTCTTGTTTCAACTAGAAATAATGTGACCTCGTTTTGGAGAAACCTCAATCAACATCTAAATTTATTTAATTTTCACCCATGACTCCAAAACCTACCAAATTTTACACCTTAACTAGCCATACCGGTTAATTTTGACCCTGTGTCTAGTTTTTTGTAATTTCCAGTTCAAATAGTAAATTGTATTGATAGTTGAGGTGTTGTATTTAGACAGTTTTGGAGTTGAGGGTCCAAAATAGAGAAAGAAAGAGTTGAAGGGCCAAAAATTGATTTATTTCTCTTGGGTATCGCCCACCCACTTTCCATTCTTTCACTTCTATCCTTGTTTCCTCTTATTTAATCATTTGCCCTGAACACCTTTCATAGAGATGTAGAATTCATCACAGCTGCACAACATCACTCACATTTGCACGAATCAAGATCAAAGAGTTGTCGGCCAATAATAAGTGAGAAATATGTTGGTGCAAAAGACGGCCATCCACCAAAATGCTAGTACGTGCGGAATGCAGATCAGTAAATTGCCATGAAAACCAGAGACCCGGACCATCCAGTGTTGGCTAAGAAGCGCACTTCGGGCAAAGCAGAGTATCAGAATGTCTCTTGTATCCACAAAAATATTCTCTTGGTTATCGCACACTGATTGCCTTTAGTCATCCCACTGTGGGTGCCAATCTTATGAATCGACATAGTATCAAAATACTCTATTCGTTCCTTGACAAATGCAATACCAACCATATCATCAATAAGGTGGCTCAAATGTTCATTAAGAACCAGCTCATGAATGGAGTCAGAGTAGACAACTTTTGAAACTTAATTTTGGCTTATACCTTGCTATTGAATAAGGATCAGCAAGGGAGGCATCAAGGTGGTCAACAAGAAATTCATGAATGAATGAGTTTGACCCACCTACTAGAACCAAAACTCGACCACACCTTGCAATACACTCCGCATTAGTTGTTGCAATAGATCGAAAGGAAGGTACATACAAGTTATCAACAATTGATGAAATAACCCCAATAGGTGATGAGGACTACCACCTTGATCATTCAGTCGGATCTTGTTAGTTGCGATGTCAAGACCATCATATATTTTCATTTTGTCAGCATTTACCATTTAACCACCAAACACCTTGGATATGTAATAACATATGATACCTATTCTGTGACAAGATTTGAGGACTGGCCAAACCTAGTGTTAAACTGACAAGATTTGCGGACTGGCTAAACCTAGTGTATGATACCATCAGGCACAATACGCCTCACAGACAAACATAGTTTCTTCACATGTAATAACGTATTGCAAAGATAAACAAATATAACAAAATAGGTATCATACACTACGTGAAAAACGGTCTTTAGCAACAGAACAATTTTTTTGTAGGGCGACTGGTGATGGAGCCGCCCCTACAGTGGCGTGCTCGGGAGGCCAGAAACCAGCCGCCCCTACAAATAGAACAGTAGGGGCGGCTGGTGATATGAGCCGCCCCTACAAATAGATCAGATTTGTAGGGGCGGCTCACTCACCAGCTGCCCCCGGGGTTGTCATTTGTAGGGGCGGCTCGATCACCGACCGCCCCTACCAATGCTGCACGTATAAAAAAGCCTCCTCGCGTTGCTCACTCCCGCACTGCCTCCACCTGCTCGCAGCTCGCTCCCTCCCTCCCTCCCTCCCTCGGCTCTGCCGCCCTCCTCCTCGCCTTTCCCACGTAGATCCGGCCTCCCCCGCCCTCCTCCTCGCCTTCCCCGCGCAACTACGACGGCGTTGAGCCCCGGCCGAGGCAGTGCACGGGTGCTGGCTGGTGGCCGGCAGCAGATCCAGCCACGACGGGCCTAGATCCGGTCCCCACCCCCACGCCTTCCTTCCTTCCTGCCTGCCTGCCTGGAGGCCGAAGCGGAGAGGGGACACTACGACGACTTGGAGCGGCAATCGATGGGCATGGCGGTGCCGTTGCCGGGGTAGTTGAAGAGGAAGCGGCAGGAGATGCGGGTCCAGAACTAGAGCGAGGCGAAGATGCCGACCTTCCAGGTGGTGCGCGCCTTGCCGAAGAGGTCGAGCGGCACGACGGACTCCCGGAGCGCACTGGCCATGGCCTCCATCCCCTCGGGGCTAAGCTGCCGCCCCACCGACACCACCTGATACCGGAGCGGCAAGAAGCTACGGCGCGGCACGGCGAAGGTTTCGGCATGCAGCAGCGCCACCTCGGCGCCGTGGAACCCGACGGCGAGGTTGACGCGGGAGAAGGTGGCGTCGGTCTTGGAGTTGGAGTTCTCCGCCAGCACCGTCAGCGCCAGCTGCAGGTCCCAGATGGTGCCTGACTGGTCGTACAAGATCAGTATTCTGAACCGGCATCTCTCCGTTTTCTTGTGTGTTATTTGAGTATTTTTGCCTGATGATCCCTAAGAATGTACTGTTTATTTCTATATAGAGCTGTCCCCTGATAGAAAATTTCCACAAGATGATTTTGCACCCTACTCAAATCACAACCATGATTGGAATCCTGCTGTAAGTAACAGGGTTGATTACACTGGTGCCACCCTATCAAGAGTCAAACTTGCTGCTTCCCTGCAATGTAAAAGTTAAATCTTGTGTTGAATGTGCCTCAGTTACTCTATTATCTTGTAGGGATCAGGTATCATGTGGAACAGATTTAACTTCCCTGTATTTCTACTTTCAGAAGAGAGTACAAAGACTGCTCAAAAGGTAGTTTTCCGTCTTCTCTGTTGCATACCTTTTTATTTCCAAAGTCCTGTTTGTCTAATCTTTTCTTCCACATTTATATATTGATGATGACTGTCAATAAAAGATTTCAGAAAAAAAATGAGAAGACTGGCAATGGATATAGAGCAAATGTTGCAGAATTCGACCTTGTTATGCAGGTTTGGATTCTTTTTTAGTCCTTGTTATGTTGTATTGACGACAGAAGCATGACCTTTCATCAAATGGGACTATTCTTCTTCTAATTGACATGAACTTGAGACAACCAAAGCTCAAACACATGATTTAGCATCCTGCCTCAAAGAACAATCATGCTTGCCCTTAGGAGGACACAGGTGTGTTTTTTCCCCTTAGAGGTAGTTTCAAGTTGCATAATCATGTATACACTTTTTTTTGCGAAAAAAGTGTATACATGATTATGCATAATCATGTATACACTAATACTGTAAAGTTCAAAATTGTCTCTCAGAAACTACTATATGTACCTCAGTACCTGCAGAGCTGTCATACCTTTATATTTAGTTTTTATATGTTATATCATTGTTTAAATCCTCATATTTGAAGGGCAGTGTATGGGCTTCATTACCGCCACTTAAAAATGGATCTACAGAGCATCAGAAACCTTTAATATTGGCTATTGCATCCCAAGACTCTGCATCGTTTTTTTGGGACCATAGTCTTGGTTCAGATTCTCCCATATCTGTAAGTTGCTAGTTTGCTAACGGTTTGCGATTGTCCTATTCATATTATTTACTTATGCCAGATAAATAATTTCTTGAGTTGTTTCACAGGGATTGATTGCCTTGCTCACTGCTGTTGATGCTCTTTCTCACATTCATGATTTCAGCAACCTTAAGAAACAGGTATGATATGACCACTGATTTTGTTTGCTAGTTGCTTTCATGTTATTATGCTGGATATTCTTTTCTCTCTTACTTAGAGCAGGTATCCAGCAAATCTTATCCACCAATTTATCTTTTCTTCTATTATACTTGTCGTGAGGTCCAAGCTACTGGTATCTTTGTTAATGTTCTTATACCTTAGCTTACACATGGAATGGTACATCTAATGTGGTTCTTCATATCACTCTTACTGAAATTATGTGTGATTGGTTCGTCAAGCAACATCTTCTTCCTGCAGGGGCAAAGGTAGCTGACCAGCCGGTGATGAAGCGAGCGGCCCTGCCTGCAGCAGCCTGCAGAGCAGCAAAGGTAGTAGAGCAGGGATTGCTAGCAAGGTAATCTATTACATGGACCCACTTCAATATCAGGGTATTTTGATTTACTTCTTTTTAAAATTTTGAACTGTATCTATGTATTGGCTTCCTTGTTTGATTCCTATTCTATAGCTTTCACAGTGAATATTTTTTTTCTCGAAAACGCAGGAGAGCCGCGCTTCATTAAATTAAGAAGAGAATAAAGGGCAAGAGCCCAAACAACACCTTACACACCACACACACGCACACACCCCAGTTTCTAGGCTTACACTCGCGCCGGTGACATAAACACACAAGACGACCACTACTGAGTTAGACACTCTAACTACCGGGGAGGAGGGCAGTCAGGAAAGATAATCCTTGAGCCCCTGCCATAGACCACAAGCGGCGTTCCTCGCCAGCTAAAATCAGAGCACCAGCTAAGCTAGGAGCTGCTCCATCGAAAACACACCCATTGCGATGGTTCCAAATAGTCCACGCTCCAAGTATAATAAGCGAATTAACTCCTTGCCTTATCAGCCCATCAGCGGTGCTGCTGCTAACTTTCTCCCACCAAGCATGGAAGGACAACTCTATAGGCTGAGGGGACAGAATCTGAAGACCGACCTGTCTGAGCAGATTGAACCAAAATTCTCTTGCGAACACACAGTGGACAAGGAGATGGTCAATAGTCTCTTCTTCTTGGTCACAGAGAGGACAATATTCAGGATGAGGCAACCCGCGACGTGCCAGGCGATCAGCCGTCCAGCACTTGTGCGCGACCAGCCACAAAAAGAAGCGACACTTAGGCGGTGCCCAAGATTTCCAGATTCTTTCCCATGGTCCAAAGTGAGTAGAACCCAAAAAGAACCCATCATATGCCGACTTAGCCGAGTATTGTCCGTTGGAGGAGAGCCTCCATATGTGTCTATCCTCAACCTCCGGCTGCAGCTGAAAAACCATCAATAAATCCCATAATTAGAGAAATTCCACCAACACACCTACTGTACGAGCTCCCTGAATGTCCGAAATCCAAGCCTGGTTAGTGAGAGCGTCCTGGACAGTGCGCTGCTTAACCCTCCTCTTGGGAATAGCTCCGAAAAGGTGAGGGTCAAGGTCTGCAATGCAATGCAATTCACAGTGAATATAACTTTGCTATTTTGGAATATGACTTTGCTTTTAGGTAATATGGGCTCTACCGATAGAACATGGGAAGAAAGTAGTGTGACAATGGCAATAAACCTACTAAGGAAAGATTAATTGACTTTCAAGTTTCTATTCATAGTATTTGTCCACTATGGGTAAATGTATAGGTTCTTCAAGAATTTTGATTGCTAGAATACTGTGGTTGCTCCTATATAAAGTATAAACCACTAACTGATCATCTTTTGTGTGCCAGGACTATTACTTCTACAATGATGACAGTGGAGTACAACAATTGTTTGGGAACCCGTAACTGTGAAGACTTGAGCTGAGATTCTTTGGGTGACAAGTATATCATTAGAATTCTTCAACTTACCTACCATTCCTCTTCCTCCTGCCTGTAAACTGAAAGCATGCAAGTTGCTGCCTGTTGACCTCACCCCTCTCCTCTTGTACCAATGTTTAAATTCTTACGTCGTTTAATGTTCTGGTCGAATTTGAATTGTAAATTTAATTTTTTTTTGCAGAAAAATAATTTGTAGGGGCGGTTGGTACTGTAGCCGCCCCTACAAATCGATTTGTAGGGGCGGCTGGTGTTCCCAGACCGCCCCGATAAATCGATTTGTAGGGGCAGCTACAGTACCAGCCGCCCTTACAAATCGATTTGTAGGGGCGGTCTGGGAACCGCCCCAAAAATCAGCGATTTGTAGCCACCCTTTCATAGGGGCGGCTGGCAAAACCGCCCCTACAGAGGGTTACTAGCCGCCCCTAAAAAAGCTTTTCTACGTAGTGATATGTATGTGCACACATACATAGGTGCACGGGGTGGCACATGAAGGAGCTTCGTTTAGCCAGTCAAGGAAGAGGCAATGTGGCAAAGGAGCAATATTGCAATACCTATTGAAGTGTCAGGTACGTGTTCGCACATATTTCTATACTTCTCCATTCTTTGATGTATTTATGCAATACCGATTTCCTCCCTATAGGCATGCTTAGTATTTTTATATGGCTTGAGAATGTCGTAATCGTCTACTTTTCAATTTTGTATACTTTTGCTTTTTAGTTCTCTCGTTCCCGTGCCTATGTTTCATCGAGCATAATCTAGGAGAGACTACAGAAGAAAACAATAGTTCTGTTTCTTAAGAACCAAAATGATGGTTCTTTATGTGATGCCTAATCTTCTAGTCCTGTGGGATCAATCCTCCGTATATATGGTGCGATGGCAGACTATATGAAAGAAAAAAAAGTCTTCATCATATATATGTAAGCTACCATTAAGAGATACACATCCATACTAGTAGGAGGATTTGTAGAGGTGGAGGCGGTTGTCCAGCCACCCTAGAAATCGGATTTGTAGAGCCAGCTCGAAATACAACCTCCTCTACAAATCATTCTCTAGAAATCAGAAATCTTAGGCTGCCACACATGCCATCACAAGTCAAAATAGTTTTTTTTTGCGTGAAAACGCGTGCTTCGTCGCGACCGCAGGGGGTCTAACCCACAACCTTAGGCTTCGCGCATTACTCATCTAACAACTCCAGCCAAAAGTGACTTGTGTCCTTAAGGCATATTCATTATCATATTATCTTCAACTGATTTTGAAATGAGTATTTGAGACCCTAAACAAATTTAAATAAAAACATTTTCAACTGCAATGTCATATATATCATCGACGTCTAAAACTTTGGTTTTGTTTGTTTCTTCATCCGAGGTTATTTGAAAAGTTTGAATTTCAAATGTGAGAAATTCAAATGTTATTTTCCCTAGAGAGATGATTTCAAATAAAAATGTTGTAAACTACAAAGTTATATAACTCTTCAAGATCTACAACTTTGGTTTTGGTCGTTTCTCCATCTGAGGTAATTAAAAAAAAAATCAAATTTTACCTATTTTAAGAGACGGCTCTAGATCCATCTGCCTCTACAAATCGATTTTTAAAGGCGGCTTAGCGACCTCTAAAAATCTATTTGTAGAGGCGGCTGGATCTAGCTAGACCCACCTTTAAAGATAGGGTATTTGTAGAGGTGGTTGAAAATACCAGTCACGTCTACAAATGCATTTCTAGAGACGGCTCGTTTTGGGACCGATTTGAAAAAAAGGGGACATTGCTAAAAATCATATCTTCAGTAGTGAACATTTACAACGTGTTTGGTTTGCTTCACCGTGTGGTTTGGAATAATCTCATCCAAACTCCGAGCTAGCGGCGCTGTTTTCTTTGCATCAGCGGACGGACCGATCCGTCACCGACTAATTCCTCGTTGGCATGCCCACAAGTCAGTTTCTGTAACCATCCGGCTCTCCAGCAATCAGCAGACGACCATGTTCCCCGCACGTTGATCCTAGAAAAGGAGAACACCTGAAGGATCAATTCATTCCGCATGAGATCATTCCTTGAACCAAAGGTGCTGTTAATCGTCCCTGCTCTGCTGTTTGATGCATGAGATGTATTACAGCAATCTGTTCAGCCAAATTAAATTACACAGCACCAAGGAATAAGGACCGGGTAAGCATTTACCCTTGTTGACATCAGTTCTTCCACACCCCACACCGTCGTCAATAAATCCCTGGCCTGCTATTGGATTTTAACGTCCCTAGTCTTACATCATCAGACTAACACATTCATTAAGTTTACAGAGACTTGTAAATTTGCTTCATCCACAAGAAATTGTGAGAATGGAAGCCACAGACGCAGGTGTGGATCTTTCATGTGGTGAAGATGGAGGCTCTTCTAGTTTCTGAGTTCCATATATGATGCTGCATTGATGAAAGGCCTTCATGCCACTTTGCTCTCCAATCAAACACACCATTTACAATGGCACCCTCCTAATCATTTGATGTAGTGGCGACTATTCTGAGGACCTTGTTTGAATAATGATACATTGATGGCCTTCAGGTCAGTTCACTCAAGCTGCAGACAGCAGGTAAAGGACGAGACCCCCCATCGCACAAAAAAATGTTGTAGGTTTGGAAAACATTGAGGCACTTCAATATAACAAACCTTGTGGTTTTATTTTTAAAAAACAATATGATATTGCTAGCAAGTACATCAGATGGAGTTTTAGCAAATCCACACATGGTCTCTCTCCCCCCCCCCCCCCCCCCCCCCAAAACTGTTTTTTGTTCACATCTCTTGTTTCTAAAGCTATAACTACATGATACCAACCAGGGCTTTCTGAAACTACAATATCCAAACTTGACCTGTTCCACTTGTCACCATCTGATTCACGCTGGCCAGTTATGTTCAGACACATAATGAAGAGAAACAAATGTTCCTGTCGGGGATGACACCTTTGGTCATGCCGTCGCCACCCCTGTATCAGAAGAAGTGTCGCCGCTTTGCTTTTTTTAGGTTGCAGGGTCAGGAGGATGTGTGCCAGAGGAGAAAAGGTCGAAGTACCTTCATGCTGCAGCCACCAGCAAGCTCCAGGGCAGCGATGTCCATCGCCGACGCGGTCCAGCCCATGAAGGAAGTCTAGGGCAGACATGGCATGCCATAGAGCCTATAGTAGGTGATTCCGTGATGTGAAAATGCTAAAATGCCCGAAAACCATTCTTACTCCCTATAAATAGCCCCCTAAGCTATTGGTAACAAAACACTTATGGTCCACTTTATTATCTTATTGTTCGATCCATATTTTGTCCATTGATGTCTCCCACCTCTTGATTCAAGCGAGGATCCGAATTCAACACTTCTCAATTTAGTATTGTGCCCCTATGAATATTATTTCTTCACAACCCTTGCTATTTGTCCCATAAATGTTCATGACCAGTCTACCTGTCTTGATGAAACGACGCTCCTTATTAATGACGCTCCTTATTAATGACCTGCCTATAAGTTCTGATCTTATATTCTTCCACAGTTCAATTTAGGCCCTGTTTGGTTCTCTAGTCTATGGACTAAAAGTTTTAGTCCACTTTAGTCCACAAACTAAAAGTAGACTAAAGTGGTGTTTGGTTCCTTGAACTAAAATGGACTAAAGTGGAGAGAGAGGACAATAAATGAGAGGCATGGGTGTCCCCAACACCTTTTAGTCCATTTTAGTCCAGTTTTGTGGACTAAAGGACTAAAAGATTTTAGTCCACTTTTAGTCTAAGTGTTTGGCTGTTTAGTCCAACTAAAGTGTAGATTTTAGTCCAAAATGCTTTAGTCCAGGGAAACCAAACACCCCCTTAGCATACAGAATATTGCTCTCTGTACCCAACATAGCAGTCCGGTTGTCCCCACTTTTAATGCAGTTTGGTCAAAGGTACATTCTTACAACCACATTGTTAATCTTTGCTTCTGATGCAAGCTGATATACCTAATCTCTTATGCACACTTTTATTTATTGTTTTTTCTTAAAGGGAAGCAAAGCTATAGATTCCTGAATCCTGATGGCTGAGATGGTCAGTTCTGCAGTTATCCAGGAGTCATTTAGCCAAATACTATCTGGCCTAGTTAAAAAATATGATGACAAAAAGGAAATAAATGGAATCAGAAACATAGAGAGGCTAGAGATGGCACACATCAGGCTGGAAGCTGCTCTTGAGACTTCCAATAAATGGCAGATCACTGATACATCCATGTTGCATTGGCGAAAGAAGCTGAAGCGTGCTGCACCAGAGTGTCATGAGAAACTGCACAAATGTAAACAGAGAATCCTCAAAGAAGAACGCATGGAACAGGAGGTAATGAATTCCTCCATTCCTAAACGGATTGGACATGCTACCAAGTCATTTGTTTTCTCCATCTTTAACCGCAACAACGATGAGTTGAACCCATCTGTCCTTAAACGATTTGAGTGGTATGCAGATGGTGCTAGTGAATTCCTGAGATTCATTGAGCTTGGCGGCACACCACTATGTCACATCATGCCCTTTGGCTCCCTTATCAATAATCTTTTTGCAGGCAAGCAACTTCACCATAAAATTGTTCGAGGAAGCCAACAGCCTTTGTGTCAACTATAGTTGATCCCCTATAGTACTGCAGAGCAAGGAACAGAGGTTGACATAATATTTATCAAGAAAGATGGTACAACAGAGGGTAATATCTACTTTAGTATGATAGTGCAGCTTTCAGAGAGTACAGACATTGTTGGGATTGCAGTTAGGAGTTTGCAGTTGTTTGCCCCTCATGTCAAATTTATAGTTGAAAATATTACCAGCGAACTTACTCAACTACCTACTGAAGACCTCTCATGGGCGCCATTTGCTTATTCAAACCACAGGGAACATTTGTACAATCTTCACAACATTGCATCTCAATGGTTTCGCCCGAAACCATTATGTTGCAAGCAGCAGCAACACCATGAGGTTCCACATTTTAGCAACCTAAACATGGCAGGATTATCGGATGTTTCATTAGAACCAGTAATTGAATTTAATTTGTAGTGGCAAGTATCACATTCAGTTTACAACAAGCGAAAGACCTCACTGTCTGAAGGCACAATGTCTCTGCAAAATTCTCCATATCTGAAAGCAGGAATTGCTTTTGCACCCCATGGCTCTTTTGAAGACATGATACCACTGAATAAAAGTTCTGAAACAGTAGAGATAGTTGGTGGTCAGCAACATGTCTTGCATACGGACATCTCCTTGGAGAAACTGGAAGAGATTATGCTAGCAAAGGCCATAGATTACTTCTGCCACAATGATGAAGCATCCGTATACCAAATGATTTGGAGGTCTAAACATGGGGCTGCATGGATTCATGTTGAGAAGCCAAGCATAAACACATGGAGAACAAGCATGAGAGCACAGATAACTTTTGGGGGGCCTACAAATAGAAAGCTGCTTCGAGGATAGGATCAAAAGATTGGGAACTTTCTAGGTGTGCTCACTCACTTCCTCAACTTATGGGGTGCCCATGTGCCCATCCATCTAAAAAGTTCTCTCATGGACTGGATGCGGAAATAAAAGGAAACTCAGTTACCAGAAAGAAAAGCAACACCTGTGAGAAACATATAAGCATAGATATCCTCGAGGTAGAGTGTTAGTGTTAAATGCTCCAAACACAAAAGCAAGATGAGCGAAGTTATGAATAACATAAAGATCTTAATTTTACGTTCTAATAGTCTTTATTGTTTATGCCTTTGTAAGGAAGTAGTGAAGTATGTTTGTTCTACATCAGGAACTTATGCAACTGTGTCTTAGTTTAGTTGTCTCACTGTCTCATATATGTGAAATTGTTTGTATGTCATCAGCTGAGATATTCTGGGAATTACTCAATTACATTGGAATCATAATACAGTGGATTTAGTGGAAGGAGAAAATATATTGTTAACTCTGTGCATTGCATCTGTCTTTATTTATTGCTATGTCTGTGTTTCCTTTCCTTTTGTTTTTGTTGTCTAGTTTCCTTTTACTTTGTTTGTTGTGCATGCTGAAATTCTTATGCTTTGAGGCTCCCTTCCCCTTCTACCATGGACTGGATGCATAAAGAAAAGGCAAGAGGAGCCAAGCTACGAATAACATAAACGTCTTAAATTTACATTCTAGTAGTCTTTATTGTTTATGTCTTTGTGAGCAAGTAGTGAAGTACATATGTTCTACATCAGGAACTTTTGCAACTGTGTCTTAGTTTAGTTGTCTCACTATCTCGTATATGTGATATTGTTTGCATGTCATCAGCTAAGATGTGCTGGGAATTACTCAATTACATTGGAATCATAATGCAATGGATTTAGTAGGAGAAAATAGTTAACTCTATGCACTGCATCTGTCTTTCTTTATTGCTATGTCTGTCTTTCCTTTCCTTTTGTTTTTGTTTTCTACTTTCCTTTTTCTTTGTTGGTTGTGCATGCTGCAATGCTTTGAGGCTCCCTTCCCCTTCTACCATAATATTGTATAATGCACTACCTAAACAATTTTAGGAGACCAAAACTACCATCTCTTGAGTTCACTAGAGGCTTCACACCCAACAACTGTCTTTTGTATATCTATTTATAGAGGCAGATGGGTAAATAAGAATACTTCCTACCCCACCATCGCTTTAAAGACGAAAAAGTCCACAATCGGCCCATCCCAGTCTCATTAAACCTAGGCTAGGGTTCCACCAACGGAACCTCTACTATCCTCTATCTTCTAGTTCTATTTGTCTTCATCAATGCTAGCTATGACCCACCTCCGACCCTCTCCTCACTCATTTCCCTCCTTCACGTTGCACACCCCCTTCCCTTCTATCTTAGTTGCACATCACATCTCCTCCATCGACACAGCCCCCACCCCCAAATCTCTAGTACCCCCGGTTACAATGATGAAGCTGCCAACCCAGCGCCACACGACCTCCACAAGCTATTGGTTGGGAATCCATGAGTGGTCATGCATTGCTCCTATTAGAGTGCGTAGCGGATCTGACCCAGCCCACTATACCCATGAGCCAGCGCCCCTCAGGCCTAGGTCCATCGGAGCCCACAATATACCAAGGCCTTGGGCCTAGCTCAATCTAAAAGACAAGCCTGATAGGTGAGGGATGCCCTGCCTTATATGCTATGCTCCCCTATCATTGATTTTTTATGTGGGAGTAAACCTAACTATTATAATAAAAAGGAATAGTGCAACATTGTCTACCCACGTAGGGTGCTAGTCCTATGTACCCTATATAATCAGCCATGAGGCCAATTTCAATTCATCCAATTGTCCCACCAATTCTATACTCCTACATGGTATCATTCGCCTAGGTTTAGATCCTAACCCTAGCCACCACGGCTTCTGCACCATGTGCCCCTGTTTAGGCACCCAATCCTATTGATCTGGCTGCCATTGTTGTCGTTAAGCAGCAGATCAGGCCTTCTCGCGATGCCGACCACCTCATCGCCATCTCTGTGCTTGCTATAGAGGACGCTAGGCGTCAACTCATCTTGTGCCACCATGGTTGTGGCCTGGGCCACGTCGACCCCAACACCAAGCCGCCATGGCGGCGGCCGGCCAATCCCACACTGCTCGATCATGTCGAGCCACTGCTGGCTGGGTGCCGCATTGCTGGGTGTACCCAATCCCTTGCTTTTGTATCTTTTTGGTTTGCTCGATCACTAATCGGGATTGAGTCACCCACCGCCCATCAACCTCGTGCATACTACTCCGGCATCGACACCGACTTCACCAACATCTATATCTTCAACTATGTGGCCTAGCCGGGGCATGCGATGATGAGGGGACACCTTCCAACATTGCTTCTTGGTCATTTAGCCTACATGTCTACATCATCAGTTCCTCATCTCCATGAATAGATCGAGATGCCTCCGCTGACTCCTTCCATCATCGCTCCATCTCGTGTGTACTCAGTTCGTACAATCGATTATGCACGATCCACTAGGTTCCTGTCACTACTAGAAATATCGACTTCTATGACGGAAATCTTAATGATGAATCTGAAACCGTCATAGAACAACGCTTTTTATGACGAATATTTACGTTTCATCATAGATCAGTGGCGACGATCCTACAACTCTCGCTATCTATGGTGAAATCATATATCATCACAAGAAACGCCATAGAAGAGCACACGGTTTCATCATAGATCACTCACATGACTCATCTATGATGATCCTCTTTAGAATTGTGATGACCAGGGCTTCATCATTGAACTAATTACACATATGTGGTGAAGTTTTCGACCTATAACGAATGGCATTTCATCATAAATCTCCACACTGTCCTTTCTCCATCTGATGTGTTCCTATAGGACCTACAATTATTCATCCGTCACACTTGCAATTCGTCATAAAGTCTCTTGCTCGGTCCTTTCTCCATGCGACGTGTACCTATGGGACCATTCTCCATCCGACATGTACCCGTGGGACCTGTATTTACTCATCCGTGACGCTTGCAATTCATCATAAAATTCTCTGCTCGGTCCTTTCTCCATCCAACGTGTACCTACGGGACCCTTCTCCATTCAACCAGTGGGGCTCGATGGCTTACGTGTCACATGTACCTGTGGAACCATTCTCCATCTCCATCCGACCTGTGAGACCTGACAGTTTGCGTGTTATGTGTACCTATGGGACCATTCGACCTTAGGGACCCGATGGCTTACGTGTCACGTGTACCTATGGGACCTTTTTCCATCTCCATCCGATTTGGGACCCGACGGCTTGCGTGTCACTTGTTGCCGCCGGGGTTTAATAAATTAAACTAAAAAAACCATGAGACCTAAGAGTCGAACCTGGGACCCAGAGCATGGAATAGAGTGTGTTCAGCATTGCACTAGATGCCTGGTTGTGTTGACATGTCTTTGGAGTCCTAATAGTAGTATATGTCGTCTGTGTGGACAGATTGACTTATACGTTGGATGTATCCCCTACAAGTGGAAACAAATCTGTGCCCATTGGACTTGTGGCGGCGGCGGCAGTGGAGGATCCCTTGTGTGCTGTGGTGGCTCAGGTGTCCTTTTGGTTGCTAGGTGGCGGGTCTTTCCGGTGGAGCATGGTGTCATTGGTATCTGTGTCCCATCGTGTGCCGCGGCAGAGGTGACAGATCCAATCCTCAGGTCTCCTTTCTCTACTTTTCCTATTCGCTTCACTGTTTTGGTCCTTGCTTGAACATGAGATATACAAGAAATATTGTAGCATTGCCGATCTGGTTAGGCCAATGCAGATGAAAAGAACTAAGAGGTGGCACTAGTTGGTTTTCTGCTGGTGTCTTAGTTTTCTACATATGTTCAACATTCTTACTGTAAATGCCTGTGTGCAACTAGGCCTGTTAGTTGTCAAGTGCTTGCTTGATTATACCTATCTGTCTAGGCAAACATACAGGCCCTTCGCTTCTGCCTTAAACTATTTTTTCTGTCCAATGCTTGCTTGATTTTACATTTCTGTTTCGTATGCTCCAGTGCCACCAGTGAGTCCTTATGGTATTTTGAATTTGTACCATATCTAAGGTCACATTCTGTGCCAATGATGTCTACATGGCTGTTGGATGTATTAGGATGTAGCTCATATGTTTGCTTTCTGTGTCTTCTCCTTGTTGACAACCAAGTTATCCATTTGGCTCCAGTTGATGGTAGTTAACAACCACTATAGACCATCAATAAAACATGTATAATGGCATAAATATGATCACCAACAAAGGTCTAGGGGTTTAAACTAACAAATTACATGAGTTTTGGTGAATCTGTATTTTCTGCAGGGTTTATTCAGAAAATCATCAAGGTAGACCTACATGTCGGAATTAATTGCGCTTATCCACAATGGAACAGATACCGGAAGGTTCTAGAAGAATTGAGAGGACTCCACACCGAGGCGGAGCCCGAGTGGCTACCTGGTGGGGCTGCTCGGCCCCACCTATAGGCCGCTCGGCCCCCAAGGCCCACATGTCAGCCCTTATTGCTACGTCGGTTCTCCACCGCCTCCTAGATTGCATCTACGTCGTTTATTCAAGTCTGTTTGATCTGAGGGCTCAGGATTGACGCTTTGGCCTATATAACCAGCCCCCTCCAGAGGACGCTGTCATAAGTCAAGATTAGACCATAAATTAGGGTTTATAGAGAGAAGAGAATAAAGCTCCAATTCTTCAAAGTTCTAGTATAGGCTAGCTAGCAAGGTTCAAGTAGAGTGTGGGCTATTGTTCAGGATTTCGGATCTTTCGTCTGGAGACTAGTATAGCCATTGTATCTCTTTATTTATGGCTTTGTGCTACTTCAATATTATGTTGCTATTTATTATGTTCTAAGTTTGCTCTAGTTATATGCTTGATATAGTTGTGATTGATGATGAGTTTATGCATATCTTCGCAAAGCGCTTAGCCCAAAACGCGCGTGGGTTAAGTGGTTGACATTATGTAAGCATGGTTCTTAGATATTGTTTACCTACGGATGCATTCTGCACTCTAGGTCATGTGGTAGATCATGGATGTGACACTCCCGTTGAGTCCATTGTAGTTCACTCCCTGTTTGTAGACCAAGTAGAACACGGTTGCGAAGGGAGACAAGCTCTGTTCTTGATCTTCCTTAGTAATGTTCCTTATGCATAGATCCATCATTAATTATGCTATAGATGAGAGTGTATATATTTGGGTGTACAAAAGACTTAGTAAATATGGAATGACTTAGGAATCTTTTGCTCTTACCGAATCTCCTACCTAGCCATACTACATTTTATGAGTCTCTATTTCTATCTCTAGAATTATTATCACTGTTTCACACTTATCATTTGACTTACCCCTACCATAGCATGAGAGTGTTTTTTATCATAAGTATACATATTTGTCAATATCTCTATACCAACAATCCCATAGCTCCTCCCTGTGGATAAAATATAAATAACGATACTCAGTATACTCCCAGGTGAAATGATACAATGGTATATTATCTGTGCGCTTGCGGATACTTTACTTTTACATATATAATTTTCTCTAAGTTTACAAGTGTCATTAATAATTACCAACCACGCATTTCTGGCATCATGCTAGGGATGACAACTTAGTAAAGAGTGATGCTAAGAAATGTCAACAAGCATTTCTGGCATCGTTGCCGGGGAGGGGCACATGGCTATAGAGAATTGATCAAATAAATACTTATTGATAAATCATAACAACTCTACTTTAGCAGGCTTACTCTTGTTTGTTGTTGTTCGTATTTTATGCAGGGTATTGCAGAATTGGTAATGATTCACCAATAACTTCCAACCAGAATCAACCTAATCAAGAGGAAGCTCAACAACAGTTTCTAAGCCATGGCTGACAAGACTCTATGTGAGTTCTCTGCTCCGAGCATCGAGAACATTTGCACTGGACCAACACTCAAAACCAATAACCTTGAGTTCGAGCTCAAGCCAAGCCTCATCAACATGGTGCAAGCAACCCCATTCAGTGGAAAGGCACATGAAGATGCTAGTGCTCATCTTTAGAATTTTTTGGACATCAGTAGCACAGTCATCATCAAGGATGTTGCTCAAGACATCATACTACTTCACTTGTTTGCATTCTCACTAGTGGAAAAGGCAAAGCAATGGTTCTACACCAATAAAGAAACATCAATACATGGGCAAAGTGTTCAAAGGCCTTCCTAGAAAAGTTCTTCCCAGTAGGCAAGACCAATGCCTTAAGAGGAAATATTTCTAGCTTCCAACAGCAGAAGGGAGAGACCATTCTAGAAGCATGGGAATGTTCCCAAGAATATATTTTAGATTGTCCTCACCATGGAATGGAAGATTGGTTGCTCATGTAAAGTTTCTACCATGGATTAACTCAGAAACTCAAGAACAACTTGATGCCACTGCTAGAGGATCATTTATGTCACTCACCCCTGGAAAGCTAAAACTCTTATGGAAAAGAAGCCTCTAATCAAGGCTGGTCATCATGCAACATCCAATCATGCAATAAGAGTGAAGAAGTACCAGAAGAGGTGTGTGCATTGTCAACCAAGATGGACATATTGTTGAATTGGTTTGAACAGCGAGCCAATTACAAGAGAGATCATCAAGCAATTCAAGATGCTTTTAATGCTCAAAACACATGTGGAGAATATTTGGGGGTTGAATTCCCTGAATATCAAGAGGATGTAAACATCATTGGCAACAATTCAGGTTCACAACAACAGAGATAAGGATGGAATCAACAACAATGGTCAACTTACCAAGGTAATTACCTAGGTAACAGTTATAATTCTTCTAATCCCAAGCAACCATCCTTACGAGACTTAATCTTAGAACAATCTAGGATTAATGAGAATATTTATAAAAAGCTTGCTTTTAATGATAAGATCCTAGAAAACATAAATACTAAAATGGATAGTTTTTCTTCTACCATAAAAGACCAACTTAGCTATAGTAAAAAGATAAAATCTCAATTATCCTAGTTGGCCGCTGGTTTGCTGTTTGCTACTAACCTTGAAAAGGTCAACGCTATAACCACAAGAGGTGGCAAGTCTACTCGTGATCCGCTATATTCGACAAGGACAGGTAAGACACAAGTGGTGATGTAGGAAGAGGAGAAGAGAAACGATGAAGTTGAAGAAGTTGTGCCACAAGAGCGAGAATTACAACAAGATTTTCATGACACTATGTTCCTACCATTTCCACGTAGAAATGAAAAAGCCAAAATGGATAAGCAGTTTGGTAAGTTTGTAGAGGTAATTCAAAACTTATATATCAATATTCCTCTACTAGATGCCATACAGGTTCCCGCCTATGCGAAGTACCTCTGAGACATCCTCAGCAACAAAAGACCACTGCCCACCACTAAAGTAATCAAGTTAACGGAGGAGTGTAGTCCGGCCATCCTAAATACATCACTTGTCAAGAAGAAGGATCCGGGGTGTCCCACTATCGATTGTTCAATCGGAAGCTAGAACTTTGAGAACGCTTTATGCGATCTTGGAGCAAGCATTAGTGTCATGCCCAAGAAGGTCTTTGACAAGCTCAACTACTCAACACTTACACCAATGTCGATGTGTTTGCAACTAGCAGACCAATCGGTCCGCTACTCTGCAGGAATCATCGAGAATATTCTGGTAAAAATATGAAACTTCTTTGTTCATGTGGATTTTGTAGTACTTGACATGCAGGAGGACATTCAGACACCCCTCATACTTGGGAGACCCTTCCTCAGTACTACAAATCCACACATTAATGTCAGAAATCAAATTCCATATCAACGGTAAGGAAGAGCGATTCGCCTTCAAGCTAAGACCAGAACAATGCTCTAATTTGGAATGGTGTAAGAAACAATTTCATCCGTCAAGGTCTCCATCTCGGGGATCGAAGGACGTACCCAAAGAATAAACACGAATCGAGAAGTCCAGTTCGATGGACTTAAAATGCCAAACCCTCGCCAGGAGGTAACTCGGTAGTTATCTATAATCATTTTTCGCATATTTACTTTTCAACACCTGCATTATAAAATAAAAAATTCTCATCATTGTATTATAAAAATTCAAGCCCCATGTAAATAATTTTTATGGAGAGTAAAAACCCATAAGAAATATTTACCATGGAGGCATAAAAATTTAAAAATACTATCATTCATCTTCTTATATTTCATAGTTTTATAAAATATTTTTATTTCATATATATATATATCTGAATATACGGTAGAAATATGGGAACTGGGACCCACAAATACTTGGGGACCCACCACCATCACCTCCATAAGCACTACCCATCCCTTCTATCTCCACTCAACCACCACTTTCACCTCCATCATCTCTCCACCAGCCATCCTAGTCGTATCTCCACCGAAAAGCACCAAAGTAGTATATATTTTGCTTAACCACGAAGCAAAGAGGTCATCAGAAGGAAGGAGAGGCCAAATGGCCATGACATGGGGCCGGTCGGCCCCACCACTTGGCCGGTCGGCCTGCTGCTCTCCCCCCTACTAAATACCCCCTCCTCCTGGCTACTGAACTCACTCACTCACACGCAATCTAGCTTCCCAAGTTTGAATTTCCAATTCCAAATCTCATAGTTTAAAATTCTCTTGGTAGAAGTAGTTTTGGAGTGAGAGAAAAGGGTGAGAAAGTTGAGAGTGAAAGTGTTGCTAAAATCTTGAGTAAGAGAGAGAAAGGTGCTGCTAAAATTTGAGCAAGAAAGAGAGGGTTTAGGAGTGTTAGTGCTGTCCTAATCAAGGGTGAAAATAAAAAGAATTAGGGTAGAAGTCATGCCAAAATATTGATTAGAAACATTCTTTAGGCAATCTCGGACGACTAACCCTCTGGACGACTGACTTTTGGATGGCTAACTGCTAACATTTTTATTTTTCTAATCCCATTCTATGAGTTGTGTTGTCTTTTGTCTATTTTGCAGGAAAATGAGCAAGATCATTGGAAAGCTCAAGCGTGCGGTGTCGTTCCGCTCAACGAGAAGTTTGTCGTCCCGGGCAAGCACCAACATGGAGGTCGATCTTCCATCTCCTACTGCTAGAGCATCATCCCATTCAGCTCCCGCGGAGAGAAACGTTCTCTTGCAAGAGAAGCAGCTCAAGCTTCAGAACGATACGGAGAAGGACATCTATAAGAAGCTGAAGACCCGGAGGTTCGTCCTCACTCCCGCTTATGATCCAGCCCTACTACAAGCCACAGGTATGAACATTGAATTTGAAATCATTTTTAAGGTTGTAGGATGGGGGGATGTTTGGGAAATTAATGAGCCGGGGTCTAAGCTTTTGACTGCTGAATTTTTATGCACCTTGAAACCCACTAATTTGGAAGTATCATTTAGACTTTTCAAAAAAAAAGATTTTTCTATCCCATGAAAATAGTTTAGTGAACTTCTAGGATTTCATGCACAATGTGTGATTGATGTGGACATTGCTATACAAGACTTTGATAGAATAAAATTTTGGAGAGAAATATCTAAAGAACTTACTTGCTACCGTCCCCGTACCAACGAAATTCATCACCCTACTTTGTGATTCATGCATAAATGGCTAGGTTTTTCTCTTTTTCCTAGGAATGATTTTTGCACTGTTAGCAATGATGAACTTAAATTGCTCTATGCCATGGTCAAAAGAAGAAAGGTTTCACCAGTCCAGTTTATGATGAAACAATGGAAAGAAATTCTTGATCTTAAGGGAGATGTTGGGTGCACTTCTTTAGTCACTCACATAGCTAAAAATTGGGGTCTTTTGGAAAATGCTTCTGTTGCTTACATCGATGACATTCCCTATTGGTGTATCGATTATGAATATTTTAACCAAGCACACATGTTAAAACTTCCACTCACATAGCCAAATATGATATTTAGACTAGGAAAACTTCCACTCATATATGCTGCTTGCATTGCATTGAGTTTGGTCAAGCTTTATTGATGCCTTATGAGAGTTGTGTCATGCTCTTAAAATCAAGATCACGTACACACCACCCAAAAATGTTTTACTCCTACACTAGGAGAAAATGCCAAAAACATTCTTCATCGGTTTTCCACCAAATAAATGCTCCAAGCTCTTGTTGCTATCTCTCAAAAGTTTTGTTGCAGAAAAGAGGCATGGGGCTATGCAACAGTTATTCATAAAAAAAAGAGTTGAGAAAAAATGGACACAAAAGTGTTCAAGATATTTAAAACAATGGGTACTCAGATGCTCGCCTAAAAAGAAAGAAATGAATAAGATAGGCCCTACTCTCTAGCAAATATTTCCAAGTTTCAAAGGAGAGATATGTTTTCAAGGAGCAAAGTAGAATTAGGCTAGCCACCATATTTATATCCACCATATTCCACACACATGCATATCTTGATTTGATTGTATGATTAAACTCTATTTGGATCCATTGTTTGACTTTTCAATATATGTATCGCAAGTATGCTCTCTCATACATTTTCCACTCCTATGAGCTCCATATAAGCCTTAGTTGTAGGAGAAGAAAAGTCATAACATCACTATTGACTTGGTAAGGATCCATAAATACCATATATATATGAGAGACTTGAGAGTGTCATACAATGGAATCTCTGAGTTTTATTTTGAAAACTTGCAAAAACTCTGGAATAATGGTTGAATAAAGAACTTGAGACATAGTGCTTGACTTGATTGTTCTGTCTTTCAATTGCTCAAGACCCAAGTGAAAGCTCAAAAGCTCCATGGTTGAAGGTAATGTGGGTAAGTTTGAAAGTCAGATAGTGAATTTCAATCTAGAGGAGAATTCTTGTTTGAACACATGTGTACTTTTGAGGAGTGAAAACATTGATGCAACTCCTAATCCATTTGTTGAGTTTAGTTTTGCTAAGGGTCTAGCAAAGATTAAGCTTGGGGGAGATTGTTGATGGTAGTTAACTACCACTATAAACCATCAATAAAACATGTATAAGGGCATAAATATGACCAACAAAGGTCTAGGGGTTTAAACTAACAAATTCCATGAGTTTTGCTGAATCTGTATTTTCTACAGGGTTTATTCAGAAAACCATCAAGGTGGAGCTACATGTTGGAATTAGTTGCGCTTATCCACAATGAAACAAACACCAGAAGGTTGCAGAAGACTCGAGAGGACTCCACGCCCAGGCGAAGCCCGAGTGGCTGCCTGGTGGGGCCGGCCGACACCACTTGTAGGCCGCCCACCCCCTAGGGCCCACATGTCAGCCCTCGTCACTACGTCGGTTCTCCACCACCTCCTAGATTGCATCTATGCCGTTTATTCAAGTCAGTTTGATCTAGGGGCTCAGGATTGACGCTCCGACCTATATAACTAGCCCCTGCCCCCCCTCCAGAGGACGCCGCCATAAGTCAAGATCAGACCAAAAATTAGGGTTTCTAGAGAGAAGAGAATAGAGATCCAATTCTTCAAAGTTCTCGTATATGCTAGCTAGCAAGGTTCAAGTAGAGTGTGGGCTATTGTTCAGGATTCCCGATCTATCGTCTGGAGGTAGGTATAGCCATTGTATCTCTTTATTTATGACTTTGTGCTACTTCAATATTATGTTGCTATTTATTATGTTCTAAGTTTGCTCTAGTTATATGCTTGATATAGTTGTGATTGATGATGAGTTTATGCATATGTTCGCAAAGCGCTTAGCCCAAGACGCGCGTGGGTTAAGTGGTCAACATTATGTAAGCATGGTGCTTATATATTGTTTACCTACGGATGCATTCTGCACTCTAGGTCATGTGGTAGATCGTGGATGTGACACTCCTGTTGAGTCCTTTGTAGTCCACTCCCCGTTTGTAGAGCAAGTAGAACACAGTTGTGAAGGAAGACAAGCTCTGTTCTTAATCTTGCTTAGTAATGTTCCTTATGCATAGATCCATAGTTAATTATGCTATAGATGTGAGTGTATATACTTGGATGTACAAAAGACTTAGTAAATAAGGAATGACTTAGGAATCTTTTGCTCTTACCGAATCTCCTGCCAAGCCATACTATATTTTATGAGTCTCTATTTCTATCTCTAGAATTATTATCACTGTTTCACACTTATCATTTATTTATCATTTGACTTTCCCCTGCAATAGCATGAGAGTGGTTTTATCATAAGTATACATATTTGTCAATATCTCTATACCAACAATCCCATAGCTCCTCCCTGTGGATAAAATATAAATAATGATACTCGGTATACTCCCGGGTGAAATGCTACAATGATATATTATCTGTGCACTTGCGGATACTTTACTTTAACATATATAATTTTCTCTAAGTTTACAAGTGTCATTAATAATTACCAACCACACATTTCTGGCATCATGCTAGGGATGACAACTTAGTAAAGATTGATGCTAAGAAATGTCAATAGTTCCATACAAGAGGAAGGCATCGAAAGCAAATCAATGCTTTGTGTCTATCATTCACATCACTGAGGCCAATAATGTTTAAGCTGCACATGTTGCTACTGATGCCAATGATGATCACTACCACTTGTTCACTGACATTCTACTTGTGAAAACTGAGGAAGCTCAATTCATTGCTGAAATTGTAATGGCTAGAGCTCCATTAACTGCTACTCTAGTTTGAGTTATAGATCTATGTGGTGCTACTCTAAATTCACATGAGGTCATACCTTGAAAATTGTTAATGTTTGTTAAAGCTGCACTTTGATATGAGTTGTGGACTTCACTGATGGATCTTTGTTGGATTATTTTCCTCTTTAGAGATCACTGAGGAAGCTCTCATCGTACTGCACACTAACGAAATGGAGGAGGCCCCCAACAAGAGAAACACACTGGCTAGCCTCATGGAGGATGTCATTTTTGAGATCCTACACCGCCTCCCTTCCCGCTCCTTGTTCTGCTACAAATGTGTCTGTTGCTCCTAGAAAAACCTCATCTCGGACCCTAACAACCATAAGAAGCTATCCCAGACTGTGGCCGGCTTCTTCTATGACACTAAGGACGACAATCAAAACTTCACTAGCGTCGTCTGTGGTGTACGCCCTCGCTCCTTGGAATTCTTGCCCTTCAACATTGAAAATGTAGCGATCTCAGATTGTTGCAACGACCTCATCCTATGCTAGTGCCTTGGGCATGATGGATACCGCTATGTCATCTATAATCCAATGATCTAGAAGTTTAAAATTTAGCCGCCTAGCACCCATGATGTTGGCCATACTATTGGTGAGGCTCTCTTGGCGTTCGATCCGATAGCCTCCACGCACTTCCATGTGATTGAATATGTGGATGTCAACGCTATGTGCATAGGTGTGGAGATCTCCGCATCTCAAATTGCAGCATGGATCTATAAGGACTCTAAATGGGGTGAGCATACTGATGTGACATTTTATAGACAACCAAGTGTGTTTCTTAATGGTTGTCTGCATATCATGGGGCGCTCTAGGGAGTACCCTAAGATACTTGCTTGTGGATATGGAGGGAAACACATGGAGGAAAATTGATGGGCCTAGCGGTGTTCAACACTCCATGCATCAAGCTCAGGGTCACTTGTGTGTATGTACTGTTGGTGGTCCCAATGATTCCAAGCTTTCAATCTAGATCCTTCTATGGTACTAATAATT